>NC_041225.1:87712185-87715309 GCF_002837175.3 Physeter macrocephalus
ATCTCATTGTAGTTTTGATTTGCATTTCTCTAATGATTAATGATGTTGAGCATTCTTTCATGTGTTTGTTGGCAATCTGTATATCTTCTTTGGAGAAATGTCTAAAAAATATGGAATGCTTCACGAATTTGCGTGTCATCCTTGCACAGGGTCCATGCTAAATCTCTGTATCGTTCCAATTTTAGTATATGTGCTGCCGAAGCGAGCACCCATTGTATGTATGTTGTTGGACACTTAGGTTGCTTCCATATCTTGGCCATTGTAAACATGCTGCTATGAACACTGGGAGTTAATGTCTTTTCAAATTAATGTTTTCATTTTCTTCAGATATATACCATGGAGTGGAATTGCTGGATCATATGGTAGTTCTGTTTTTAGTTTTTTGAGGAACTTCCGTACCATTTTCCACAGTGGCTGCACCAACTTACCTTTTCACTTGTACATTTAGTGCACGAGGGTTCTCTTTGCTCCACATCCTCACCTCATCCTCATTTGTTACTTGTAGTCTTTTTGATGATAGCCGCTCTGACAGGTGTGAGGTGATATCTCATTGTGGTTTTGATTTGCATTTCCCTGATGATTAACAATGTTGTGCATTTTTGCATGTGGCTGTTGGCCATCTGTATTTCTTCTTTGGAAAAATGTCTGTTCAGGTCTTCTGCTTATTTTTCAATTGGGTTGTTTGTTTGTTTTTGATGTTGAGTTGTATGATCTGCCTGTGCAGTTTGGATATTAACCCCTTATCAGTCATATCATTTGCAAATATTTTCTCCCATTCAGTAAGTTGTTTTTTTGTTTTGTGGATGGTTTCCTTTGCTGTGCAAAAGATTTTAAGCTTAATTAGGTCCCCTTTATTTTTTGCTTTTATTTCTTTTATCTTAGGAGACAGAGCCAAAAAAAAATATTGCTACAATTTATGTCAAAGAGTGTTCTGTCTATGTTTTCTTCTAGGAGTTTTATGGTTTCTGACCTTACATTTAGATCTTCAATCCCTTTTGAGTTTATTTTTATATATGGTGTGATAAAATGTTCTAATTTCATTCTTTTACATGTAGCTGTCCCATTTTCCCAGCACAATTTATTGAAGAGACTTTCTTTTCTCCATTGTATATTCTTGCCTCCTTTGTTGTAGATTAACTGACCATAAGTGCATGAATTTATTGCTGGGCTCTCTATTTTGTTCCATTGATCCACATCTCTGCTTTTGTGCTGGTACCATACTCTTTTGATTACTGTAGCTTTGTAGTACAGTCTGAAGGAGAAAAGACATTTTATTCTAGCTTTAGAAAATATTACAAAATCATTGTTATGTGAAGACATGTTCAAATGAAACCAAAAAACAGCAGGAGAAAAGTATTACAAAAGTATGTGAGGTGGTTAGCTTTTTTAAATTACATTATTTTCTGGATTTGAGGATGTTTTTGGTATTTGTCAGCTTAATTTTTTATTTTAACTTTGGGGATAATTTTAGGTTTATGGAAAAGCTCCAAAAATAGTACAGAGAGTTCCCATTTATCCTTAAGCCAGCTTCCATTAATGTTTACATTTTACAGGTACATTCATTCAAACTAAGAAACCAACATTTGGTACAATATCATTAACTAGACTACAGATTTTATTCAGATTTCACCAGTTTTTCCATTAACATCATTTTTTCTTTTCCAAGATCCAATCCAGGATCCAACATTGCATTTGGTCATCATGTCTCTGTAGTTTCCTCCCACCTGTGATGTTTACTTGAAAGTAATTCATTAAATGATACACTTGCTTTATATGATTTTCTGAATTTGTGTTATATTTAACAATAACAAATTAAAAACAAAAACAAAAAAAAATCATAAAGGTTTCTCATTGCTCTTAGAATAAGGGCAGCCAGCCTCAGCCTGGCCAGTGAGGCCCAAATGACCTTGTGCCAACCTACCTCTACAGCATCTCCCTGACTCATAGTAGCCTAGTCAAGCCGGCCTCCTTTCCATCTCTTGTATTTTACCTTGTTCCTTCCTGCCACAGGGCCTTTGCATCTGCTATTTCCTCTCCCTGGCACACTCTTCCCTCCTCTTTGCCAAGGTAACTCCTACTCCTCTGTTGATATCATTTCAGCATCTCTCATGCAGTCCAGCCTTGCCTGGCCTCCCTAGCTGTGTAGAATCTCCTTACCACAGGCTCTCATTGCTGTCCACAGAGGCAATGCTACACTGGTTTGAGTTTTCAAGGAGAGGGTAGAGAACCTGAATTGCTGTGTAGAGTGAGAAGAATTTCAAGTTTCCCACAGCCACCTAGCAATCCACAAAGGAGAGACAGGCAGAAGAGATCAGAGGGGACAGCAGAACCAGCAAAATGCAAGAGGCATGTGTTTTTAAGCACGACTTTTGTTATTAATTTCTAATTTTAGTGCACTAGGGGCAGATGACATGGTCTGTATGATATTGATTCTATGAAATTTATTACAGCTTCTTTCACGGCCAGTTTAAATGTTCTTCTGGCACTCAAAAAGAATGTGAATTCTCTGTTGGGTGTAGGGTTCTAGTATACCTAATAGATCAAATTTATTAATTGTATTGTTTAGATCATCAGTATCTCTAATTTTTGTCTTGCTCTGTTGGTGTCTAGGTTTCTAAGGGGAGTGACTTTGGAGTTACACAGGCTTAAGGATATTTATTTATAAGTAAAAAGATAAAGATTAATTTCTAAAAATTATACATTTTTCAAATTGTTGGGGTTGGGGAGAAACAACAAAGAAAACACAGACCAGAAAGCAAATGAGGGAAAACAAGGGGGTATTAAAAAGCAATCTGAATCTATAAAAGATGACACAACTAAATCTATCTGCATAACAGTAATTGAGTGGGAGAGACTTGCCAACTGAAAGAAAATACTTTCAGATACAGTTTTTAAAAACTTAATGAAAATTGGGCTTCCCTGGTGGCGCAGTGGTTGAGAGTCCGCCTGCCGATGCAGGGGACACGGGTTCGTGCCCCGGTCCAGGAAGATCCCGCATGCTGCAGAGCGGCTAGGCCCGTGAGCCATGGCCGCTGGCCTGTGCGTCCAGAGCCTGTGCTCTGCAACGGGAGAGGCCACAACAGTGAGAGGCCCGCGTACCGCAAAAAAAAAAAAAAAAAAAAAA
>NC_041225.1:87715495-87744158 GCF_002837175.3 Physeter macrocephalus
TGGCCGCTGAGCCTGCACGTCCGGAGCCTGTGCTCCGCAACGGGAGAGGCCACAACAGTGAGAGGCCCGTGTACCGCAAAAAAAAAAAAAAAAAAAAACTTAATGAAAATATATGCTATCAAAAAAAGATATGCCTAAAATAAAAATGCTCAAGGAGTTTGAAAGTAAAAGAATTGAAACTCAGTGGGTTTTCAAATACTTGACGGCTTTCTGCCCATGGACGCCGCCAAATGAGCATCGTTGACGTCTCCCGCCTCCACTGCCGTCATGTCTAAGTCAGGGTCTCCCAAAGAGCCCGAACAGCTGCGGAAGCTCTTCATTGGAGGTTTGAGCTTTGAAACAACCGATGAGAGCCTGAGGAGCCATTGTGAGCAGTGGGGAGTGCTCACAGACTGTGTGGTGATGAGGGATCCAAGCACCAAGCGCTCCAGAGGCTTCAGGCTTGTCACATATGCCATTGCAGAGGAGGTGGATATGGCCGTGAATGCAAGGCCACACAAGGTGGATGGAAGAGTTGTGGAACCAAAGAGGGCCGTCTCAAGAGAAAGACCTGGTGCCCACTTAACTGTGAAAAAGATTTTTATTGGTGGCATTAAAGGAGACACTGAAGAACATCACCTAAGAAATTATTTTGAACAGTATGGGAAAATTGAAGTGATTGAAATCGTGACTGACCGAGGCAGTGGCAAAAAGAGAGGCTTTGCGGGCTTCCCTGGTGGCACAGTGGTTGAGAATCTGCCTGCCAATGCAGGGGACACGGGTTCGAGCCCTGGTCTGGGAAGATCCCACATGACGCGGAGCAACTGGGCCCGTGAGCCACAACTACTGAGCCTGCGCGTCTGGAGCCTGTGCTCCACAACAAGAGAGGCCGCGACAGTGAGAGGCCTGCGCACCTCAATGAAGAGTGGCCCCCACTCGCCGCAACTAGAGAAAGCCCTCGCACAGAAATGAAGACCCAATACAGCCAAAAATTAATTAATTAATTAATTAATTTAGGCAGAGGCAAAAAGAGAGGCTTTGCTTTCGTAACCTTTGATGACCATGACTCTGTAGACAAGATTGTCATTCAGAAATACCACACTGTGAATGGCCACAACTGTGAAGTAGGAAAGCCCTATCTAGGCAAGAGATGGCTAGTGCTTCATCCAGCCAAAGAGGTCGAAGTGGTTCTGGAAACTTTGGTGGTGGTCATGGGGGTGGTTTTGGTGGGAATGACAGCTTTGGTCATGGAGGAAACTTCAGTTGTCGAGATGCCTTTGGTGGCAGCCGCGGTGGTGGTGGCTATGGTGGCAGTGGGGATGGCTATAATGGATTCGGTAATGATGGAAGCCATTTTGGAAGCGGTGGAAGCTACAATGATTTTGGCAATTACAACAATCAATCTTCAAATTTTGGACCCGTGAAAGGAGGAAACTTTGGAGGCAGAAGTTCTGGCCCCTATGGCGGTGGAGGCCAATACTTTGCCAAACCACGAAACCAAGGTAGCTATGGTTCCAGCAGCAGCGGTAGCTATGGCAGTGGCAGAAGGTTTTGATTACTGCAGGAAACTTCAGTTGTCGAGATGCCTTTGGTGGCAGCCGCGGTGGTGGTGGCTATGGTGGCAGTGGGGATGGCTATAATGGATTCGGTAATGATGGAAGCCATTTTGGAAGCGGTGGAAGCTACAATGATTTTGGCAATTACAACAATCAATCTTCAAATTTTGGACCCGTGAAAGGAGGAAACTTTGGAGGCAGAAGTTCTGGCCCCTATGGCGGTGGAGGCCAATACTTTGCCAAACCACGAAACCAAGGTAGCTATGGTTCCAGCAGCAGCAGTAGCTATGGCAGTGGCAGAAGGTTTTGATTACTGCCAGGAAACAAAGCTTAGCAGGAGAGGAGAGCCAGAGAAGTGATAGGGAAGCTACAGGGTACAACAGATTTGTGAGCTCAGCCAAGCACAGTGGTGGCAGGGCCTAGCTGCTACAAAGAAGACATGTTTTAGACAATACACATGTGTATGGGCAAAAAAACCTCAAGGACTGTATTTGTGACTAATTGTATAACAGGTTATTTTTAGTTTCTGTTCTGTGGAGAGTGTAAAGCATTCCAACAAAGGGTTTTAATGTAGATTTTTTTCCACGAAACCAAGGTAGCTATGGTTCCAGCAGCAGCAGTAGCTATGGCAGTGGCAGAAGGTTTTGATTACTGCCAGGAAACAAAGCTTAGCAGGAGAGGAGAGCCAGAGAAGTGATAGGGAAGCTACAGGGTACAACAGATTTGTGAGCTCAGCCAAGCACAGTGGTGGCAGGGCCTAGCTGCTACAAAGAAGACATGTTTTAGACAATACACATGTGTATGGGCAAAAAAACCTCAAGGACTGTATTTGTGACTAATTGTATAACAGGTTATTTTTAGTTTCTGTTCTGTGGAGAGTGTAAAGCATTCCAACAAAGGGTTTTAATGTAGATTTTTTTTTTTTTTTTGCACCCATGCTTTTGATTGCTAAATGTAATAGTCTGATCATGATGCTGAATAAATGTGTCTTTTTAAAAAAATAAATAAATAACTTGACTAATTGATTCTAAAGTATATTCAGAAGAGTACATTTAGAGAGTAACAAATATTTTTTGAGTGCCTACTTGGTACCAGGCATGTGTTTTAAAGCTGCAATAATTAAAACAATGTAGGGTAGAGCCAGAAGTAGACAAATAGAGTCAGCAGGAACAGAATAGAAAGTCTGGAAATAGCCTTACATGTGCATAGGATTTAATCTATGATAAAGATGATATCTCAAATATGTAAGAAAAGGACAACTTTACTTCCCACTTGTAAAAAAAAAAGTCATAAACATTAAATACAAAGTTAGAATTCCAGCTCATAAAAAAAAATGTCAGGTAGATTAAAGATCTACACATTAAAAACCCCACTCAAGTAACAGAATAAAATATAGGAGTTAACTTTTATATTTGGGGTTCCATCTCAACTGCTCAGAGAATTTGAATAAACAGTTCACAAGGGAAATACAAAGGGCAGTTTAACATATGCAAAAAAGTTTAACCCACTGGTAGCTTAAAATTGTAAATTAATACAAAGTGATACCCAGTGTGGGGGGCAAAAGGATACCCTTGGGGTGAGTATAAACTGGCAAAGCCTTTTTAGAGACCAATTCAGCAATATCTATCAATAATTTAAAACAAGTTATCCCTATAATCTGGCAAGTCCATTTCAAGGAATTTACACTGTGGAAATCCTCACATAAATGTACAAAGAACATTGTAAAAGGATGTTCATTTCTGCTTTAAAACAGCAAACCACTTGGGATTGGAGCCTAAATATCCATTAATAGAGATGAAGTCACAGCATATCAGAGAAAAGGCCGTGAGCGCTGCAGGCTGTTGAGGAAAGGTGAGCTGTAGTCTCACTGGCCCTGTGCTGAGCAAAATGTCTGGCAGAGACTACTGGCCTGAGAGCCTGAGGGTCACTCAGACCTTCAGTCCCACCCAGGATGAGCTGTGGTCTCCAAGTGCTAGAGTTTCCTTATACTGCTAGACTTCAGCTTTGGTGACTAACTTCTCATTTATTTTTAGAAAAACACTTAAGCCCTAGGCCTTTTAGTTAGGCAAATTATAAAGATATATCCAACATCCTATTTTAAAATACAAAGGTTTAAAACAGTAAGAATTTCTGCATATTTTACATTGCCGAGGATGGAGGGGAAAAGCGTCTTTGTAAATGGTTCCCTTTCATTCATGTATTGATTCAACAAATGAGGGACAGACACAGCATCTCAAGAAACTGTCTTCACAGAGGGAGGAACTCTCATGACGGAACAGATATTAAATACTTAACCACAAAAATACAAAACTGAAAACTTCAGCACGCACTGGGAAGGGATGGCATAGGATATGGGAACCTGTATTATGGGGCTTATATGTAGGAGTCTGTAGTATAGGGAATATAGCTAGACTTCATTTCCTCAGGGAAGGTTTCCCTGAGGAAAGTGCCTTAGGTGAGACCCAAGAAAGGTGAGAAGCAGAAAGGAATCCCAGAACAGTCTGCATAAAAAAGAAAGGGCTTGTGCAAAGGCCCAAGGCAGGGAATTGCTGGGAACATTTATGGCATTAAGAAAAGGCTGGTGTGGCCTGAGTACAGAGTGGGATGGCAGGAGGGAAAGGCAGGAGCCTGTGGGCCACTTTAAGGATTTGGGATTTTCTACTAAGAGCAATGCAAAACTATTTGTGGATTAGGAAAATGTTGTGTGGTTTTTTTTTTTTTTTTTTTTTTTCGGAAAATGTTTATTTTCAACAAATATGATTCAGACCAGGCAGTCTCCAGAGTTTTGGGCAAGGGTGTGGGTATATACTGGTCAAAACAGTTACCCACAGGAAATTGGGAGGAGAGCCAGGAAGGCAGCCAGAAGTACTCCAGGGCGAATCTCCTCTTCAATATGGAGACCCTGAGGGGCCCCCACTGGCAGTGTCAAAGCACATTTGTGAGGCTGTTTTGTGAGGCTGTGCACAAGCTATAATCCAGACAGATGAATCCAGACATTGGGAGGTACACTGATGGTGTTCTTGGGTGGGGATAGGGTGCAGGAAATGGGTAAGTTTTGAGTAAGTTCTGCCATATTGATGGGGAATTGTGCTGCCTAATTTTCCAATTTAAAAAAAGTTCAGATTATAATATGAAATTTTAAAGTTTTTAGTGTTTGCAGCGATTTCAAAATTTATAAAACATAAATCAAATACATTTGAGGTTGGATATTTTATTAGTTGCCTGGAGCCATTACAATAAATTACCACAAACTTGGTGACTTAAAACAGCACAAATGTATTCCCTTGCTGTTCTAGGGTCCAGATATCTGCAATCAGTTTTACTGGTCTAAAATCAAGGCATACGCAGGACTGTGTTCCTTCTGGAGGCTCTAGGGGAGAATCTACTTCCTTGCATTTCAGAGCTTTTGGCGATGCCCGCATTCCTTAGCTCCTGACCCCTTCCTCCAGCTTCTTGTTTTCATCTTCACATCTCTTACTTCTGTAGTCAAATCACCCCCTGCTTCCTTCTTATAAGGGTATTTGTGATTACATGTAGGGCCCACATACATGGATAATCCAGAATAATCTTCCCATTTCAAGATCCTTAACTTAATCACATCTTCAGAGTCCCTTTTGCTATATCTATAAAATTATATTCACAAGTATCAGGGATTAGTATCTGAATATCTTTGGGGCCATTATTCAGCTTATCACAGATATATAGTTGAATATAGCCCTCAGATTTGAACCTATCTCAGATTTTCCCTCAGCTACAATAATAAAATGTCCCTAAATTATCCCAATACTCTGGTCCCTAAACCTATGATACTTTTTTTTTTAACAGCTTTACTGAGGTTCAATGTATATACTCTAAAATTCACCCATTGTAATTATATAAGTACATACATAATTCAGTTATGTTTAGTAGATTTACAGAGTTATGCAACTATTACAACAATCCAGACTTTTTGCAGTCAATCCCCACCCCTAAATCCAGCCCAGGCATCCACTAATCTACTTCTAGCTGTATAGATTTACCTTTTCTGTATACTTTGTGTTAATGGGATCATATCATATAGTCATTTGTGTCTAGCTTTCACTTAGTATAATGTTTTTGAGGTTCATCTCCGTCATAGTGTGTGTCAGTAATCAGTAGTTCCTCCTTTTTATCACTGAGTAGTGTTCCATTGCATGAATAAATCACATTATGTTTATCCATTAAGCTGTTAATGGACATTTGGACTATTTCCTAGTTTTGGCTATTGTGAGTATTGCTGCTACAAATATTCATGTACAATGCTTTGCGTGGACATATGTTTTCATTTGTAAGCTTATTTTTAATTTTTTAAGGAACTGCCAAACTGTTTTCCAAAGTGGCTGTACCACTTTACACTCCCGTCATGAATGTATGTGGAATCCAGTTTCTCCACGTCCTTGCCAACACTTGTATAGAATATCTTTTTCCCATTGAATTGCCTTGGAAACTTTGCCAAAACTAAATTGACCTTACGTGTGAGGGCTCATTCCTGGACTCTCAATTCTATTTCATTGGTCTATATGTCCATCTTAATGCCAGTACCATGTTGTGTTGATGACTGTAATTCTGTAGTAAGTTTTGTGTTTTTTTTAACATCTTTATGGGAGTATAATTGCTTTACAATGGTGTGTTAGTTTCTGCCTTACAACAAAGTGAATCAGTTATACATATACATATGTCCCCATATCTCTTCCCTCTTGCGTCTCCCTCCCTCCCGCCCTCCCTATCCCACGCCTCGAGGTGGTCACAAAGCACCGAGCTGCTCTCCCTGTGCTATGCAGCTGCTTCCCACTAGCTATCCACCCTACCTGTAGTAAGTTTTGAAATCAGAAATTGTGAGTCCACCAACTTTTTTTTTCAAGATTGTTTTGGCTATTCTAGATCTTTTGCATTTCCATATTAATTTTAGAATTAGCTTGTCAATTTCCGCAAAAAGCACAGCTGGGATTTTGATAGGGATTGCCTTGAATCTGTAGATCAATTGGGGCAGTGTAACCATCTTAACATTTTTTTTTTTTTTTTTTTTTTTCGGAAAATGTTTATTTTCAACAAATATGATTCAGACCAGGCAGTCTCCAGAGTTTTGGGCAAGGGTGTGGGTATATACTGGTCAAAACAGTTACCCACAGGAAATTGGGAGGAGAGCCAGGAAGGCAGCCAGAAGTACTCCAGGGCGAATCTCCTCTTCAATATGGAGACCCTGAGGGGCCCCCACAGGCAGTGTCAAAGCACATTTGTGAGGCTGTTTTGTGAGGCTGTGCACAAGCTATAATCCAGACAGATGAATCCAGACATTGGGAGGTACACTGATGGTGTTCTTGGGTGGGGATAGGGTGCAGGAAATGGGTAAGTTTTGAGTAAGTTCTGCCATATTGATGGGGAATTGTGCTGCCTAATTTTCCAATTTAAAAAAAGTTCAGATTATAATATGAAATTTTAAAGTTTTTAGTGTTTGCAGCGATTTCAAAATTTATAAAACATAAATCAAATACATTTGAGGTTGGATATTTTATTAGTTGCCTGGAGCCATTACAATAAATTACCACAAACTTGGTGACTTAAAACAGCACAAATGTATTCCCTTGCTGTTCTAGGGTCCAGATATCTGCAATCAGTTTTACTGGTCTAAAATCAAGGCATACGCAGGACTGTGTTCCTTCTGGAGGCTCTAGGGGAGAATCTACTTCCTTGCATTTCAGAGCTTTTGGCGATGCCCGCATTCCTTAGCTCCTGACCCCTTCCTCCAGCTTCTTGTTTTCATCTTCACATCTCTTACTTCTGTAGTCAAATCACCCCCTGCTTCCTTCTTATAAGGGTATTTGTGATTACATGTAGGGCCCACATACATGGATAATCCAGAATAATCTTCCCATTTCAAGATCCTTAACTTAATCACATCTTCAGAGTCCCTTTTGCTATATCTATAAAATTATATTCACAAGTATCAGGGATTAGTATCTGAATATCTTTGGGGCCATTATTCAGCTTATCACAGATATATAGTTGAATATAGCCCTCAGATTTGAACCTATCTCAGATTTTCCCTCAGCTACAATAATAAAATGTCCCTAAATTATCCCAATACTCTGGTCCCTAAACCTATGATACTTTTTTTTTTAACAGCTTTACTGAGGTTCAATGTATATACTCTAAAATTCACCCATTGTAATTATATAAGTACATACATAATTCAGTTATGTTTAGTAGATTTACAGAGTTATGCAACTATTACAACAATCCAGACTTTTTGCAGTCAATCCCCACCCCTAAATCCAGCCCAGGCATCCACTAATCTACTTCTAGCTGTATAGATTTACCTTTTCTGTATACTTTGTGTTAATGGGATCATATCATATAGTCATTTGTGTCTAGCTTTCACTTAGTATAATGTTTTTGAGGTTCATCTCCGTCATAGTGTGTGTCAGTAATCAGTAGTTCCTCCTTTTTATCACTGAGTAGTGTTCCATTGCATGAATAAATCACATTATGTTTATCCATTAAGCTGTTAATGGACATTTGGACTATTTCCTAGTTTTGGCTATTGTGAGTATTGCTGCTACAAATATTCATGTACAATGCTTTGCGTGGACATATGTTTTCATTTGTAAGCTTATTTTTAATTTTTTAAGGAACTGCCAAACTGTTTTCCAAAGTGGCTGTACCACTTTACACTCCCGTCATGAATGTATGTGGAATCCAGTTTCTCCACGTCCTTGCCAACACTTGTATAGAATATCTTTTTCCCATTGAATTGCCTTGGAAACTTTGCCAAAACTAAATTGACCTTACGTGTGAGGGCTCATTCCTGGACTCTCAATTCTATTTCATTGGTCTATATGTCCATCTTAATGCCAGTACCATGTTGTGTTGATGACTGTAATTCTGTAGTAAGTTTTGTGTTTTTTTTAACATCTTTATGGGAGTATAATTGCTTTACAATGGTGTGTTAGTTTCTGCCTTACAACAAAGTGAATCAGTTATACATATACATATGTCCCCATATCTCTTCCCTCTTGCGTCTCCCTCCCTCCCGCCCTCCCTATCCCACGCCTCGAGGTGGTCACAAAGCACCGAGCTGCTCTCCCTGTGCTATGCAGCTGCTTCCCACTAGCTATCCACCCTACCTGTAGTAAGTTTTGAAATCAGAAATTGTGAGTCCACCAACTTTTTTTTTCAAGATTGTTTTGGCTATTCTAGATCTTTTGCATTTCCATATTAATTTTAGAATTAGCTTGTCAATTTCCGCAAAAAGCACAGCTGGGATTTTGATAGGGATTGCCTTGAATCTGTAGATCAATTGGGGCAGTGTAACCATCTTAACAATAATAGTTTTTTGTGAATTTCTTAGCATTTTTACGTGCAGGATCATGTCATTTTTGAATAAAGACAGTTTTACTTCTTTTCCAATGTGAATTGCTTCATTTTTATTTTTTACTTTTTGGCCTTATCACACTAACTAAAACCTCCAGCACAATGTTGATTAAAAGTGGCAACAGGGAATTCCCTAGAGGTCCAGTGGTTGGGACTCTGTGTTTCCACTGCAGGGGGCACGGGTTCAATCTCCAGTTGGGGAACTAAGATCCCACATGCCACCCGGTGCAGCCTCAAAAAAAAAAAAAAAAGAAAAAAAAATGGCAACAGCAGATACCCATGCCTTGTTCCTGAATTTATAGGGAAACATTCAGTCTTCTACCACGACATTTAATATTGACTGTAGGGATTTCCCTGGTGGCTCAGTGGTTAAGAATCCGCCTGCCAATGCAAGGGACATGGGTTCGAGCCCTGGTCCGGGAAGATCCCACATGCCGTGGAGCAACTAAGCCCGTGCGCCACAACTACTGAGCCTGTGCTCTAGAGCGCACAAGCCACAACTACTGAGCCTGTGTACTACAAGTACTGAAGCCCATGCACCTAGAGCCCGTGCTCCGCAACAAGAGAAGCCACCACAATGAGAAGCCCGTGCACTACGATGAAGAGCAGCCCCCACTCGCCGCAACTAGAGAAAGCCCGTGCACAGCAGCAAAGACCCAACGCAGCCAAAAAATTAAAATAAATTTTAAAAATATATATTGACTGTAGATTTTAGTTAGATACACTTTATCACGTTGAGAAAGTCCCCTTTTATTCCTAGCTTAAGAGCTTTTATCATTAATGGATGGTGGATTTTGTCAAATGTTTTTTCCACATCTACTGAAATGACATTATGGTTTTTGTCATTTATTTTATTAATATGGTGATTTACCTTCATTGATAGGTTACCTTCATTATAGGTTATTACAAGTTATTGAATATAATTCCCTGTGCTATACAGTAAATCCTTGTTGCTTATCTATTTTACGTACAGTAGTTTGTATCTGTTAATTCCATACTCCTAATTTGTCCTACCCTCCCTCTCCCCTATGGTAACCATAAGTTTGTTCTATGTCTGTGAGTCTGTTTCTGTTTTATATATAGATTCATTTGTATTATTGTTTAGATTCCACATATAAGTGGTATAATATAATATTTCTCTTTCTCTGTCTGACTTACTTCACTAAGTATAATATTCTCTAGGTCCATCCATGTTGCTGCAAATGGCAATACTTCATTCTTTCTTATGGCTTAGTAATATGCCATTATATGTTATATACCACATCTTTTTAAGCCAATTGTCTGTTGATGGGTACTGGGTTTGTTTCCATGTCTTGGCTATTGTAAACAGTGCTGCTATGAACATTAGGGAGCATGTGTCTTTTCAAATTAGAGTTTTCTTTTTTGCTAGATATATGCACAGGAGTGGGATTGCTGGATCATATGGTAGCTTTATTTTTGTTTTTTTAAGTACCCTCCATACTGTTTTCCATAGTGGCTGCACCAATTTACATTCCCACCAACAGTGCAGGAGGGTTCCCTTTCCTGAGATTTTTTTTTTTAAGTCTTTTCACATTTGAAAGACAAGCTGGCTGGATATAAAACTATAGGTTCAAAGTTATATTCTTTTAGTACTTAACAAACATTACTCCATTGTCTTCTTGTGCCCAATGCTGTGACTGAGAGGTCTAATATCAATTTAACAGTTAGAATTTTCTCTTTAGTATTTTAAAATTTTGACATCCATTATCTCATGTGGGCTTTTCCTTCTCTCTTTTATTTTCCACTCTATGGCCCTTTCAATCTGAGGTCATTCATCCTTTTTAAATCTGAAGAATGCAGATCTATTGTTCTTCAAATATATTCTTCTTTTCAGTTTCATTTTCTCCTTCTGAATTCCTGTTATATGGATGTGGGTGTTCTATTTCTTTCCTCCTTATTTCTTAACTTTTATTTTTTATCTCCTCATTCTTCAATGAGTCCTTCTTGGACGCATATCTCAATATGATATTCTGACTAATCTATTTTTATCTGTTATATATCTCAATTATTGTTTTCTTTATTTCAATTATTATCTTTTTCCTTTGATTCTTTCAAATTTTTTCTTGTTTTTGTTTTACACTGCTAATATCTCTTCTGTGTATTTATAGAACTGATTTGAAATTCTTGGCCCATCTGTACTAATGAATATTTCTGCTTCTGTCCTGCTGTTTCTGATCTTACATGTTGTGATTTTATTTTTCTTTTGGTTTAATTTTACTCTTTTGAGTATCTCAACATTTTGGCTTGTTAGCCCATATTCCCTGGGGGTATTGGCTGCTCTGCCCTACACTGACTTTGGGGGAAAGACTGAAGGCCACTCAGTGTCTGCTAGCCTGTTAAGTTCAAGGAGAGGACAGGAACTCAGATCTTGACTGGAGTACCCCAGGCATCACGCAATCACAGGTCATCACTCCTGCTTGTTTGCATTTGGCCCCAAAACTCCTTGGGTTCTTGGTTTCACTTTCCACCCTGTGTTGAAAGGAAGCTGCCTCTGCTGATTGGAAGGGCCAGCCTGGGGGTTTGGAGGACAAAGGGTGGAGGAGAGAGGGATTACTCAAAAACAGTTGTTCCCCCAGTTTATCAACTCTTGACACTGGCAGGGCTTTATGCTGCCCTGAGTTCATCCCCAGAGACACCCTGACCAGTGGTCTGAGCCACTGCATCTGCAGTTCTGCAGCGAAGGACAAGCAATGACTGTCCAAAGCAAAGGTGTGGGAGAGGCAAAGCAAAAAGTCAATCACTTTTCCACACCTATGGTCAATTAATCTTCGGCAAAGGAGGCAAGAATATACAATGAAGAAAAGACAGTCTCTTCAGCAAGTGGTGTTGGAAAAGCTGGACAGCCACATGTAAATCAATGAAGTTAGGACACTCCCTCACACCATATACAAAAATAAACTCAGAATGGCTTAAAAACTTAAATATAAGACATGACACCATAAAACTCCTAGAAGACAACATAGGCAAAACATTCTCTGACATAAATCATAGCAATGTTTTCTTAGGTCAGTCTCCCAGGGCAATAGAAATAAAGGCAAAAATAAACAAATGGGACCTAATCAAACTTATAAGCTTTTTCACAGCAAAGGAAACCATAAACAAAATGAAAAGACAAGCTATGGACCAGGAGAAAATATTTGCAAGTGATGTGACCAACAAGGGCTTGATTTCCAAAATATACAAATAACTCATACAACTCAGTAACAAAAAAACAAACAACCCAATCAAAAAATGGGCAGAAGACCTAAACAGACATTTCTCCAAAGAAGACATACAGATGGCCAACACTCATATGCTCAACATCACTAATTATTAGAGAAATGCACATAAAACTACAATGAGGTATCACCTCACACCAGTCAGAATGGCCATCATCAAAAAGTCTGCAAATAATAAATGCTGGAGGGGGTGTGGAGAAAAGGGAGCCCTCCTACACTGTTGGTGGAAATGTAAATTGGTGCAGCCACTGTGAAAAACAGTATGGAGGTTCCTTTAAAAACTAAGAATAGAGTTACCATATGATCCAGCAATCCCACTCCTAGGCATATATCCAGAAAAGACAAAAGCTCTAATTCGAAAAGATACATGCACCCCAATGTTCATAATGGCACTATTTACAATGGCCGAGACATGGAAGCAAACTGAGTGTCCATCAACAGATGAATGGATAAAGAAGCTGTGATAGATATACGTAGATATAGATATAGATATATAAACACACACAATGGAAAAGAGTGAAATAATGCCATTTGCAGCAACATGGATGTACCTAGAGATTATCATATTAAATGAAGGAAGTCAGACAAAGACAGATATCATATCACTTATATGTGGAATCTAAAAAATAGTACAAATGAACTTATTTACAAAACAGAAACAGACTCACAGACATAGAAAACAAACTTATGGGGGGGTGGTGGGAGGAATTGGGAGGTTGGGATTGACATATATACACTACTGTGTGTAAAATAGATAACTAATGAGATCCTACTGTATAGCACAGGGAACCCTACTCAGTGCTCTGTGGTGACCCAGATGGGAAGGAAATCCAAAAAAGAGGGGATATATGTATACGTATAGCTGATTCACTTTGCTGTACAGCAGAAACTAACACAACATTGTAAAGCAACTATACTCCAATAAAAATTAATAAAGAAAAGATTTTTAAAAAAGAAAACAAACTTATGGTTACCAAAGGGGAAGGGGGAGAGGGATAAATTGGGAGTATGGGATTAAACAGCACATTACCATAAATAAAATTAAAAACAAGGATTTACTGTATAGCACAGGGAACTAGATTCAATATCTTGTAATAAACAATAATGGAAAAAAAGCAAAAAATAAATTTTAAAAAGTCAATCACTTTTCTTTTAACCTTATGGTTACAGCTACCCTTGCCTTGGACTGTAATTACCCTCCACCCACACATACACACAAAACCACAAACACACAGTCCAATTCTAAGTAGCCGTTTAGCTCCCCAGTGGTTTCTTCTTTGTTGTTATTTCCAGGATTTCATATTTCTCTCTATAATTCCTCCTGTGTTCAGCTCGGGGAGGGAGCCAGCAGCTCAAGTGAATTCCCATCTTGGCAGGAACTGGGGCAGCCATGAGATGTCTATTAGTCAATTCGAAGGAGAGGTAAACTAGACAGCTGGATAGACAAGTAAGGGGAGAGAATGGGGCTAGAGATATGTATTTGAGTCATCAGGGCAGAGGTGGTTTTTCAAGCCATGAGTCTGGATGCAATCCTCTGGGGAAGGAGTATAAATACAGGAGGCATTTTGTATACCTACAGGAGTATATTTTGAAAAATATACTCCTTACTGTAAGTAAAATTCTAAACCGGGTTTGTACATTAATCCCTTATCAATTTGGCCAGTGTGAATCAGTCCTGGTGAGAATGCTCACTTTGGGGACCGCACAAAATTCAAGTGTCTGGTTCAGCAAATCTAAGGCTCAGAACCTGGCCTATTATGTCTCCATGGTCATGTGCCATCCCCTGTCCCCACCACCAGACTCTCTCTGCTCCTATTTCCTGTATTAGTTTAACCTCCTGGGATAATGTGAGGGGTAGAAAAAATGGTGCTTATAAAAGAGTTTTGGAAATCAGTAGTGTCTGAACAATTGTAAAATACATAATCTTTCTAACTGTGATGTTCCTTTTCTCTCTGAGTGGGCAAATAGATGTGTTCACATCCTCACAGGATGCTCAGGACTTGAGGACAAGCTCCTGCACAGGCTGGAGATCCATGAGACAGGTGACAGCAGATCCTGAGGCATATGGAAGAGCACAACTGGGCTGTTGTCATTGCATGGGGTACCCAGGAGCTCAGGCAGGTTCCCACTCAGCCAGGAAGTTAACTGAAAAGGCTGAGTGAAGGCACAGGCAGAGAATGTACAATCAAAGACCAGTGAGTAGGGAGATCGGAGACCACAGCCTGGAAATCTGAGACCCTGGTAGGCAAAGGAGGGCACTCCAAATTTTAAGATCTCCCAGCATTCAAAAACCCTCACTATCCTGTGATTTCTTCAAAAGACCTTATATTCCACCCCATTCCATCAAGCCATAGCTAAAATATTGTCATGGCCAACACCAAACCACTGTTGAAACCCTAGCCTCTCAATATCCCACTTTCTGACACCAACCTGTTACCCCTCCAACTCTTGTACCCTTAGTCTCTCAATGCTTGCTCTTCAATCTTATTGAGACTTCTATCCCTTGACAACAGTCAACCAGTATTCATTGAGTATCTACTATGTGCCAGGTATAGTATTAGGTGCTTTCCTTTCTCATTCCCTCCTATTGGATGCTCCAAGGAACATCACTCTCAACCTGACCCCTCAAACTTCCACTGCACCTGCCCCACACATGGTCTACCACCCAACTTCAACAATCCTGCTAGGAAGGAATTCCCTGGAAGTCCAATGGTTAGGACTCTGTGCTTCCACTGCAGGGGGCATGGGTTCCATCACTGGTCTGGGAAACAAGAATCTGCATGCCATGCAGCACGGCCAAAAAAAAAAAAAATGAAACAAAACAACAAACCCAATCCTGCTCCGAAAGGGTCCTTTGATCAGGCACCAACACCATCAGCCCCCGACCATCACACACAAGCACATACACTCGAGAAATGAGCCAATAACGTCATTGAATAATATTCACAGCTTCCACAACAAATCATCCTGAGCCATCTACCCTTCCCAGCCTGTTCCTAATCCTTCAGACTTCCAGTTTCTGGTTCCTTGTTTGCCTGTTGAGGACCACACCTTGCCCCTCACACCTGTTCGGCCTGCTGTCTTTCCTCTCAGGCTCCATCCTATTAGAACCTGTTAGAACCTTTACTTACTCTGCTCCTATAGGGTGGCTTCCTTGCCTGTCTCACTCTGTTCACAGGTGCGCTTCCTGCCTCCCCCCACCCACCCACCTGCCACCCCTGCCATCTGGAGTCCACCTCACCTACAGCTCGACCTGAAGTTACCAGTAGCCTCCAAGTTGCCAAATTCAGTAGATACTTTGCAGTCCTTCCTTGGCCTCTCTGAGGCACTTGACACAGCAGACAACTTCCTTTTTAACAGGGAATTTACACAAATAATATGTAAGTACATTCTATTATTCCACAAGGAAAAAGAAATCAAAACCATACTGATATAGATAAAGGGTAAAATTCAGCCTTAGCCTCTACCCCTGCCTCTTCTTGCCCCAGAGGTAATTTTTATTAACAGACTGCTGTGCCTTCTTCAAGGGCTTTTTTTTTTTTTTTTTTTTTGTTTTTCGCGGGCCTCTGACTGTTGTGGCCTCTGGCCTCTCCCGTTGCAGAGCACAGGCTCGGGACGCGCAGGCCCATTTTTTGCGGTACGCGGGCCTCTCACTGTTGTGGCCTCTCCCGTTGCGGAGCACAGGCTCCGGACGCACAGGCTCAGCGGCTACGGCTCACGGGCCTAGCCGCTCCGCCGCATGTGGGATTTTCCCGGACTGGGGCACGAACCCGTGTCCCCTGCATCGGCAGGCGGACTCTCAACCACTGCGCCGCCAGGGAAGCCCTTCAAGGGCTTTTAAATTTTATTTACCTCCATATAGATTGACTTGGACTTTTTCTAGTATATAAATTGGATAACGCCACATTGCTTTTTCATTAAACAACATGTATAAGAGATTTTCCAGTCATTATGCATAAATCTCTCTCTTTTTTTATTGAGGTATAGTTGATTTACAATATTATGTTAGTTTCAGGTGTACAACATAGTGACTCAAAATTTTTATAGATTATACTCCATTTAAAGTTATTGTAAAATATTGGCTATATTCCCTATGCTATATGACATATCTTTGTAGCTTATTTATTTTATACATAGTAATTTGTACCTCTTAATCCCATACCCCTATCTTGCCCCTCCCCCCTCCCCTCTCCCCACTGGTAACCACTAGTTTGTTCTCTATATCTGTGAGTCTGTTTCTGTTTTGTTGTATTCACTCTTCTGTTTTATTTTTTAGATTCCATATATAAATGATAACATAAGTGTATTTGTCTTTCTCTTTCTGACTTATGTCTATCCATGTTGTTGCAAATGGCAAAATTTAATTCTTTTTTTATGGCTGAGTAATATTCCATATATATATTATCTCACATCTCATTACCCATTCATCAGTTGATAGACACCTAGGTTGTTTCCATGTCTTGGCTATTGTAAATAATGCTGCTATGAACATTGGGGTGCATGTATCTTTTCAAATTTTGTTTTCTTTGGACATATTCCCAGGAGTGGAATTTCTGATAGATCTATCTCTTCTATTTTTTTTAAGATTTTTTTTTATGTGGACCATTTTTAAAGTCTTTATTGAATTTGTTACAATATTGCTTCTGCTTTATGTTTTGGTGTTTTGGCCATGAGGCATGTGGGATCTTAGCTCCCTGACCAGGGATCAAATCTGCACCCCTTGCATTGGAAGCCGAAGTCTTAACCACTGGACTGCCAAGTCCCCATCTCTTCCTGATTTAAACTATTCCATAGTGTTCCATTGTAGAAATGTTCCATAATTCATTAAATTGCCACCCTACTGATGCACATTCAGGTTGTTTCCACATTTTAATTCTACAAACTGTGCTGTCGGCTCTCACTTCCTTCCAGGAGTGTGGCTTACTAGATACTTATGAAGGGCCCTCCTACTACAAAACAACTAGAGGTTACATAAAACATGAAATTTTTCTGAGCTCACTAAAAACAAGAAAAATCTCAAAAAAGAAAAGAAAACAAAACCAAACAAAATACAAAGAAGCAAAAACCTTAAGCTGAAACCAGAAAGGTAAAAATGATAGGAACTCAAGTCAGGGCTGCCTGAGCCAAATGCCAACAGCAGCCCTCGATCAATCTGCAGGACTGAAGCAGGTGGGCACCTGAGCCTGGGGCTCAACATCAAGGCCAGGACTCTATAAGGGAACCAAGGTGGTTCCAGGGCCTGGTGCCCACAGTTTCTCCTGGAAGCAAAACCAGCCCCTTTCTGGTGGAAAGCATCCCTATTCACCTAAACAGTCAAAGAGTACACGCAAACCACGAAGAGTGGGAGTCAGCAGAAACAATAAACAACAGATGTAGATTCTCAATTACAGTGGAATTATCAGCTACATAATGGAAACTCCTATGTATGAAATGTTTAAGGAAATAAGAGATGGAATCACAAATGAGCAAGAGAAAAGAGACTATTTAAAAGGACAAAATAGGACTTCCCTGGTGGTCCAGTGGTTAAAAATCTGCCTGCCAATGCAGGGGACACGGGTTTGATCCCTGGTCCGGGAAGATCCCACGTGCCGAGGTGCAGCTAAGCCCATGCAACACAACTACTGAGGCTGAGCTCTGGAGCCCGTGAGCTGCAGCTACTGAGCCCACGCGTAACAACTACTGAAGCCCACGAGCTCTGGGCCCCGCGTGCCACAATTACTGAGCCCACAACGACGGAGCCCCCTGTGCCTAGAGCCCGTGCTCAGCAAAAAGAGAAGCCAACGCAATGAGAAACCCGCGCACCACAGCGAAGAGTAGCCCCCACTTGCTGCAACTAGAGAAAGCCCGCACGCGGCAACAAGGACCCGGCGCAGCCAAAAAAATAAATACATAGATACAATTTTTTTAAAAAGACGAAAAAGAATAGAGAAAATTAGTGCTTCTAGAAAAGAAAAATGGAATTGTTAAAGTGGGAAAACAGTGAACATGGAACATATGGACAATATGAGCATGTTGATATGATGCAATATATAGTACACAGCCCTGTGTACAAAGTGGTCTCAACAAACCAAGAACCCAAAGCTGATCAAGCCTTCAGAGCTGATTTCCAGTTTACAGCAACACAGGACAGAAAAAAAAAAAAAATTAAACGATACCACACCACAAGGAAGGTCAGAGATAAAAACAAAAATTGGGACATTCCACAGGACAACTGATGAAGTTTTTTCGACATGTCACTGTCACGAGAAAAACGAACAACAAAGAAGAAAGGAGAGATGGCCCTAGACTAAGAAAAATTTATAAGACACAATTACTAAATGTAGTATGTGGATCCTAATGCAAACAGACCAACTATGAAAAGACATTTCTGAGAAAATTGGGGAAATTTGAATATGACCTGATATTAGAGAATACCAAGGAATTATTGTTAATTTTGTTAAATGTGATAATGGCATTATGTCTATGTAAGAAACAGTTCACATATTTCAGAGATGCATTAAGTCTAAATTTTGTTTCCAAATACTTCATCAACACACACACAAGGGGAAAAGATGAAGCAAGTTTGACAAAATTTTGATAATTGTTGAAACTGGGTAATAGATATATGGCAGTTCATTAAACTATTCTCCCCCATTTTTCAGGTATGTTTGAAATTGTCCATAATAAATTACTTTTAAATCTCTAGAGAAGGATATTATACTTATCTTGTTAACATTTGTAAAATCTCCCAAATTTTACTGTTAGAGAATGCTTTATGAATTCTATATGAACAATTTCATGCTTAGTCTTTCTAATTCATTTTTCACAGTAATTAATACTTGTAGAATACTGTGTAACATTCTTTAAGTGTCATCACTTTGAGATCATTGCAATAATGTTGTGAGGTACAAATTATTGCCATCATGCAAAAAAAAATACATGTTGTTTTCTTCTTATGCATGAGGAACAGTAAAACATCTCACCTACATTTTCGGTTTTTTTTTAACATTCCAATATAAGGCTCATTTCTTTTTGTTTTAATTTTTTAATTTTTATTTATTTATTTTTTTAGTCATGCCTCACGGCACGTGGGATCTTAATTCCCTGACCAGAGATTGAAGCCCTGTCCCCTGCATTGGAAGCACGGAATCTTAACCACTGGACCGCCAGGGAAGTCCATGAGGCTTATTTCTAAAAACATTCTTCTTTTTCCTGCCAACTTTCCAACTTGGCTAGGAGATTTTTTCTGACCATAAAAGTAATACATTCTTACTGTATAAAATTTTAATGGCATATAAAAATATAGAAGAGGGGAAAAAAATCACACATAATCAAAATGCCCAGATGCAGTAATGAATATCACTGTGATATATTTCCTTTTATTCTTTTAAACATATGGTCTTATTAAATACTGAATAATTATACAAGAATATTTATTACATATGTTTAAAATACAAGGAATAAAAACAAAGCAAACATCAGTGGATCCACCACCCAGTTAATAAACCAGAACTTTTGAAATCCCTGCTGCCCTTCCCAGATCCCAGCCCTTTCATTCCCAACGACATTAATGTGCTTTGAATTTTGTGCTTTCACTTCGCTTTTCCTTATAGTTTTACCACATGTGTATTAAGCAATTCCACATGGTCCAAACTGGTACCCACTTCTAAGCAATATGTTGTTTCATTTAGTCTTGACTTTTCTATAAAATCATACTGCATGTATTTTTCTGTAGTTTGCTTTTTCATGGTCATGAGATTTGTTCGTGTTGATTTGTGTAGCTATATTGCATTTATTTTTCACTGCTCTATTGTGTTGCAAGGACCACAGTCTTATCTATTTTTCTTATCCTACTTTCAATGGATCACACTTTTATTTCTGTGCATAATTTATATATAATTGAGATAAGTGTGTATATAACTGATATATTGATATTTTTGCTTAAAATTATTTAAGATAATTTTGTACACTATTTTTAAAACTTTATCAATACCATGTAAATGACTTAATAATATTCATTTTATGTACATATAATAATTTAGTTAAACATTCACCAGTGGTGGAATTTAATCTTCCTTCAGTTTTTCCATCACTAAATAATACCACACAGGGAACTATATTCAATATCTTGTAATAAACCATAACGGAAAAGAATATGAAAAAGAATATTATGTAAAAAAAATACAAATAATACTACAATAAAAAAGCACTTCACTGGGTATGCTGAGCCACAGATTAGACACAGCTGAAAAGAGATACAGTTAAGAAGGAGGTGAAGAAATTACTTAAAGTTCAGCAAAGAGAAACAGGAGATGGAAAGTGTGAAAGAGGTTTTAAGAGTCTTGGAGTATAGAATGAAACGGTCTGTAATTTGTCTAACTGAAATCCCAGAAGGGCATTATAGAGAGACTATAGGAGAAGCAATATATGAAGAGATAGAGGAAGAGTATTCCAGAACTGATGAAGTATATGAATACACAGATACAGGATGGATGCACAGCATAATATCAAGCATGATAAATAAAAAGAAATCCACAGCTAGATGGTTGGAAGGAAAGTGAAGAATACTAAAGACAAAGAAAGAGTTGTAAAAGCAGCCAGAGATTAAAAATTGTTTAAGTTTAGTTAAAAATCTTATAATCTTAAAATTGAATTGGAAATATCAATATGAACTCAGGGCTTACTTTAAAAAAAAAAACATGTATTTTCCAGCTCTGTCTTCTGAAGAAATGAGAATCCAGTAGCAATAAGCACCTTTAGTGACCAAACTTTGCTCTCTAAATACCATCTCTCACAAAAAGGAACCAGGGCTCCCTGGAGAAATGGATGTTTCCAGCTCTAGGGCAGGAAATGTTCAAGTTGAACCTAGCAGATCTATTGAACCATAAAGTAAAGAAGTTGTCAACAACTATCTGAGGAATTTTTTAAAGATCATGGGAGGCAGCTTGAAGGGACATTGGCTAAAGATCGAATAATTTCAGCATCAAAAATAATAATGACTGTATATTGAAGCACGTGGAATACAGAAACTTCCATAATTTCATAATCCCACATATACACACCCCTCATCAGTCACCTTGAGGGTACATCAACTGCATTTCAATCAAGTAGTTAATGAAGAAAAGTTTCTGATAGATTAATTCCAGCTAATAAATGGAGAAGGAATGACAGATTAGAAGGAAATTGCCATTTTGCACTCCCTAATTCAGTAACGGATGAATTTAACATCAAAGTGAAACAAACAGGGACTTCCCTGGTGGCACAGCAGTTAAGGATCTGCCTGCCAGTGCAGGGGACATGGGTTTGAGCCCTGGTCCGGGAAGATCCCACATGCCACGGAGCAACTAAGCCCATGCGCCACAACTGCTGAGCCTGCACTCTAGAACCCGTGAGCCACAACTACTGAACCCTCGTGCCACAACTTCTGAAGGCCACGCTCCTAGAGCCCATGCTCCTCAACAAGAGAAGCCACCTCAATGAGAAGCACACACAGCGCAACGAAGAGTAGCCCCCACTCGCCACGACTAGAGAAAGCCCTCACGCAGCAACAAAGACCCAACATAGCCAAAAGTAAATAAATAAAATTTTAAAATATAAAAAGCCAATTCTTTAAAAAAAAAAAAAGTGAAACAATCAAACACAGTGTGCCTCCCGTCATGATGCACCAGGAGCTACATAGTGCCACCTATGCAGGTTTTCCAAAATAATTTAACCTAAATCTAATTAAGGTTCTAGATATAACTACCAATTTATGGGAAATATAGGGCTAGAGGAACAAGTGAGATGACACCATGAAGAGGTAATCAGCAAATCCCGTTTGTGGGAAATTCTATAGGACAAATACCCTGTTTTTATCAACAAATGACATAAAAAAGGAGGTGGAGTGGGTCTATGATAGATGAAAACAGACTTGAAAGCCATATAAACCAAATGCACAGTGGACTTTGACTGCTGAGTCAAACAAACCAATTGTAAAAGACCTTTTTGGAACAGAGGAATTTGAACATGCATGAGGAATTAGATGACATTAAGAGATTAACATTAAAATAAAGCAAAAAGTCCTTACCTATCAAAGACACAATCTGGGGACTTCCCTGGTAGTCCAGTGGCTAAGACTCCATGCTCCCAATGCAGGAGGCCCAGGGTTCGATCCCTGGTCAGGGAACTAGATCCTACATGCCACAACTAATAGTTCGCATGCCTCAACTAAAGATCCTGCGTGCTGCAACGAAGATCTCACATGCAGCAACTAAGACCTGACACAGCCATATAAATAAATAAATAAAAAATTTTTAAAAAGACACAATCTGATCCATACATCCATATAAGATGTTACCATAGCATCTTATGGAAAAACCCAAACGAATTTTTTGGCCAACCCATATATAATCTGGAATTTGCTTTAAATGCTCCAGCAAAAAGAAAAATGCTTCCGGAAGCCAGGTATTGGGAATGTGGAAGATCATTAAACTCTTCTCTCTGCTTTGGGATACATTTGAAATTTTCCATAATACAAAGTTTTTTTGGGAATTCCCTACTCATCCAGTGGTTAGGACCCAGGGCTTTCACTGCTGGGGCCCGGGTTCAATCCCTGGTCAGGGAATTAAGATCCCACAAACTGCGTGGTATGGCCAAAAAAAAAAAAAAAGTTTTCTTAAGGCAATCAGGAATAAAAATCTTATCACCTACAAAGAAACAACAATTAAGCTGACAAAGATTGCTCAACAACGAGTGGGAAACAGAAGATAGGGGCTTTCACTGCTGGGGCCCGGGTTCAATCCCTGGTCAGGGAATTAAGATCCCACAAACTGCGTGGTATGGCCAAAAAAAAAAAAAAAAGTTTTCTTAAGGCAATCAGGAATAAAAATCTTATCACCTACAAAGAAACAACAATTAAGCTGACAAAGATTGCTCAACAACGAGTGGGAAACAGAAGATAGCAGAATAATATATACAAAGGACTAAGAGAAAATAGCTGCCATGCTAGAATTATATATCAGCAAAACTATCTTTGAAGAATGAGGTGAATTAGGGACATATACAGATAAACAAAAACTGAGCTTAGCATGAATAAACCTGTACTAAAGAATGTTCTTTCAGGAAGAAGGAAAATGATCCAAGAAGGGACGTCAGAGATTTAAGAAGGAATGGTGAGCAAGGAAATTGGTAAACATGTAGGTAAACAAATGTTGCCTGTATAAAATAATTCTAATAATGTCTAATTTGTGTGGTTTAAAAACATAATTAAAATACTAGAAAACAATAGTATCTAGGAATGTGGTGTATCTCTCCATTTGTTTTAGCTTTTCTTCTTTTAAGTAAGGCTTTAGAGTTTTCTTCATATATAGGTGTTGCTCTTTTTTTAATTAATTTAAATCCTAGGTATAGTGTTTTTTATTTTTTTATTGTGTAAAATATAAATAACATAACATTACCAATTTTAACCATTTTAAGGTGTATATGCAGTGTTTTATAGTTTTGGGGGCGGTTTTTTGGCCACACCGCACAGCATGAAGGCTCTTAGTTCCCCGACCAGGGATCGAACCCTTGCCCCTTGCATTGGAAGCGTGGAGTCCACTGGACCACCAGGGAAGTCACAATACAGTGTTTCAGGTTTTAGTTCCTATTGGAAATGGTATCTTTTGACTCATGTTTTTTAATCACTTATTGTTGGTCTGTGGGAGAACTGTTGATTTCT
Source organism: Physeter macrocephalus (assembly GCF_002837175.3). Taxonomy (NCBI): domain Eukaryota; kingdom Metazoa; phylum Chordata; class Mammalia; order Artiodactyla; family Physeteridae; genus Physeter; species Physeter macrocephalus. The sequence goes on from NC_041225.1 coordinate 87,739,336, forward strand.
GTATGTTGATATTTTATTGGCCACTTAATTCTCTTGTTCATTATAATAGTCTTTCAGTTAACTCTCTTTTCTAGGTACATAATAGCAACATCTGCAAATAATAATATTTTGATTCTTCCTTTCCAAAAAGTAGACTTTCTTTGTATCTTGTCAAAGTAGGACCTTCAGTACAATGTTGAGTAATAGCAATGATAATGAACATTTTTGTCTTGGTCTTACGTTTTATGGGAATGCTTTTAACAATTCACCATTAAGTATGCTATTGATTTCTGGTAGTTTCCCTTTGTTGTGTAAAGGAATATTTTTTTCTATTTCTAGCTTGCTAAAGTCTAATGAATTCTAATAAAGCTGAGATCCTATGTGATTCAAAGATGTGTTTCAGGGACTTCCCTAGTGGCACAGTGGTTAAGAATCTGCCTGCCAATGCAGGGGATGTGGGTTCAAGCCCTGGTTCCGGGAAGATCCCACATGCCACGGAGCAACTAAGCCTGTGCGCCACAACTACCGAGTCTGGGCTCTAGAGCCTGCGAGTTACAACTACTGAAGCCCGCGTGCCTAGAGCCCGTGCTCTGCAACAAAGAGAAGCCAACACAATGAGAAGCCCGTGCACCGCGTAGAAGAGTAGCCCCCGCTCGCCGCAACTAGAGAAAGCCTGTGTGCAGCAACGAAAACCCAACGCAGCCATAAATAAATAAATAAAAATTTTAAAAACAAAACAAAACAAAGATGTGTTTCATTCAAAGATGTGTTATCTGGCCTCCAAATAGAAATCAAGAAGAAATTTCTATTTATATTCTACTAGAAGAACATACTTTCCAAGAGCCCCTTTTTCTTTCCTTCCTCCAATTTTCTTTTACCCTGGAGCTACTCTGGAGACCTTAACATTCCCAAACCCAAAGCTTTTCTTTTCATTTTTCTTTTTTTTTTTTTTACAGGCTCCGGATGCCGCACAGGCCCAGCGGCCATGGCTCACGGGCCCAGCCACTCCACGGCATGTGGGATCTTCCCGGACTGGGGCACGAACCCGTGCCCCTGCATCGGCAGGCGGACTCTCAACCACTGCGCCACCAGGGAAGCCCCCCAAAGCTTTTCTTAAGCACCAATGCAGTGACACGACCCCGCCACCCTGCATGGATTTTCTTTCTCTGATTTTTTAAATGTACTCTTTTTATTAGGTACTTAGCCTCTCTCAAGCTAAGGGTCCCACCTTCCCTCCAGCCTCTTGGTTTTGTCTCTTTTCTCACTCTCTGGGCCATACATCATAAAAGATCCTGGGACCAGGCTGGCAGCTTCTTCTTTAGAGGACTAGCAGTTGGGACACTCATCTACTTTTAAACTGTCTCATCCCTTGCATCTACCACATTATCCCTTGGTTATTCTCCAACCTCTCTGATATCCACTCCCTCTCTTCCCAGCCCCTTAAATACTGAGGCTCCCCAGGCCTCTGCCTTTGGGCTGTCTCTTTCTCACGCTCCCTGGGCAATCTCAGCCACTTCAGATCTTGCACCATTGCATACACAATGATGACCCCAAATCTACATGTTTACCCCAAATCTCTCCCTGCTCCAGAGCTGTATATCAATTACCTAGTACTCATCTCCCACAGGGTGTCCCTCAGGACCTCATACTCCACAGGTATGAGAACCCCACTCACTTTCCCTACCACCACACTGCTCCTCTCCTGTATTCCTGACTTTTGGATGTTATACATGCGAGAAACGTGGAAGTCAGCTCACCTCTCTCTCACACTTGCTTCCCGCATTCAATAGCTTATCAGAACCTTCCCATTACCTCTTACCTGGCACACCCCTCCCGCAAGGAGCAGAGGTGAACTGAGCGCGCCCTCTGCTGGTAGTTTGAAGAACTACAACTCCTTCGAGCAGCTGCGCTCCCTGCGTCGCTCTGGACTTGGACTTGGATCTCTCCACTGATTTGGTTGCTTTGCCCCAACCATCAAGGCCGCCCCCAGGGAGGTCTGCGAGCAGTGAGGAAGTCGCTCATTCCCCCCTCTTCCAGCTGCTGGCCATCCTCACTGCACCCACTGCTCCACGAGGCACACCGCCCCTCTGCCCCTTCCCCTCCCCTCCTCCCAACTCTCCTGGCTCACCGCAGAGTGGGACCTCCCCGAAGGAGGAGTCCCCTTCTTTCCTTGGGCTTAGTTGGATATGCAGCCTGCTGGACCAGACTCTGGGCGTGGATGGATCTCGCCTTTGAGTGTTTAGAAAGAGCTGCCCCTTTTGATGCAACCCTGAGGACATGCAGATTTAAAGGCTCCCCTTCCCCTTGGATGGAGGATGGCGGCCAGGGAGCCATAAGGGGAAGTCCTGTGCCAGGTCCCACAGTTTGGTGCCCTGAGAGCAGGCTGGATTTCATTCTCCTGTAGCATCTTATTACAGTGTCCTGGGTTCACAGCTCTGCCACCTCCGAGATGGGTCCCACAGTCCAACGGAGGAACAAACAAATAACAGCCGATAGAAGATGGTGGAGGGAGGCCAACAGGTCTTAGTGTCATTCAGACAGTGGAATCAGCTGGACTTGGTGGTTGATTAAAATCATTAAATGAGTATTAATTGAATGCTCCTGAGTGCTGGACACTGTGTGGAGTCTGAAGAAGGGGGGCAGGGCACGGGGGGAACTCCCAAGTACCTAGCGTGAGAATCTGGAACCGGGAAGTGGAAAGGACAGACTAGAAGGCTAGAGGAGGAAGATAATGGGACAAACTGAGTGCGTGGTCCATGTGAGACCTCCACGTCAGCGTCCCAGCAGACAGCTGACAGACAGGCTGGAGCTCAGGTGTGACGTGACAGCAGGGAGCTCACAGGACCTGATGGGAGCCCTCAACATACAGGTGTAACTGCAGCCATGGTGAGTGGGCTCCCCGGAGAGGGGTGTGTAGAGTGAGGAGAGAAAAGGACCAAGGAGAGAGATGCCCCAAGATCATTCACTCTGAAGAGCCTGAGAAAGAGGCCACAGAGGGGTGGGCAGACAGGTAGGGAGAAGGTGTGTGGACATGGAAACCCAGACAGTGTAGTTCAAGAAAGAGGAAGGGGGCAACAGTGGGAAGTCCTAGGGTAATAAAGGTACAGAGAAGTGGCCACAAGGAGACTATGGAGGAGGGAATGGTTTTGCTGAATGGATACAGGCAGCAGGTGCACTGCAGCGGACGAAGAATTTGGTAGTGAGGAAGAGGAAGCAGCGAATGTAAGAATTCTTGGGGAAAGAAGAGTGCTGTTTGTCTTAATGAGAGAAACCTGAGTGGGGTCTGGGAAATCAGGGGGAGAAAGTTGAAGATAAAGGACAAAAATTGGTGATAAAATAGGTAACATAACATATGGCCCCAAACAATTTGGCCAGAAGTAATCTGGTTTGAGATGGGATGAGATCACTTAAATATCCAAAAAGGGATTGTTTATGTCAAATAAATGTCTAATAATATGGGATTTATAGCAAAATATTCGTCTAAAAATTGGTAACTAATTGGAACAAACACAACATCTAACAATATAATTTAAAATGTTTTCTTTTCTTATGTTTTCTTTTTTAAAATATTTATTTATTTATTTGGCTGCGCCGGGTCTTAGTTGCAGCACATGGGATCTTCGTTGTGGCATGCAGGACCTTTAGTTGTGGCATGCAGGATCTAGTTCCCTGACCAGGGATCGAACCTGGGCCCCCTCCATAGGGAGCTCAGAGTCTTAACCACTGGACCACCAGGGAAGTCTCTGTTATGTGTTCTTATAACTAAGTATTTATTTGGCTGCGCCGGGTCTTAGTTGCAGCACATGGGATCTTCGTTGTGGCATGCAGGACCTTTAGTTGTGGCATGCAGGATCTAGTTCCCTGACCAGGGATCGAACCTGGGCCCCCTCCATAGGGAGCTCAGAGTCTTAACCACTGGACCACCAGGGAAGTCTCTGTTATGTGTTCTTATAACTAAGAAATACATACTTATTTCAGGAAAAATCAGAAAATGCCATGAAATGAAGGCACTTAAAGAACACCCATAATCACTCACCCAAAGTGAGTGATCCTTATACTGGCAATTTTTATTCCAGATCCTCTTCTACGTATTTATCATTATGCGGCAAAAACTGGGATCATAGTGCACATATTAGGGTATGCGTATTATTGATCTCCTGCTGCAGAATATGTTATGCCAATTCTTAGTGGACTAAAACAAAAGATGTTTATAGTTAGTCCTCCTTATTTGTGTATTCTGTATTTGTGAACTCACCTACTCATGAAAATTAATTTATAATCCCAAAATCAATACTCAAAGTGCTTTCATGGTCATTTGTGTGTGTGTGTGTGTGTGTGTGTGTGTATACAGAGCAGCAAAAAGTTTGAGTTGCCCTGTGGACATATTCCCAGCTGAGGTTGAATAAGGTGCTCTGATTCAGCTTTCATACTATAAACAAGTGTCCTTTTCTTGGTCTATTTAGTGCCATGTTTTTTTTTGCTTTTTTTTTTTTGGTGATTTCACTGTTTGAAATGGCCCCTTTAGGCATAAGAAGACTGTGACGTGCTTTACAGAGAAAGCACGTGTGTGAGAGCAGCTTTGTTCAGACATGACTTGCAGTGCTGTTGGCCATAAATTCAGTAATAATGAATCAACAATATATGTTAAATTAAGGTATCCTTAAACAGAAACACAAATAAAACAGGTTATGTATTGATCAGTTGATGAAAATGTGACCAGAAGTTTGCAGGAACCTAACTATATTTCCCCTAGGAGCAATAGTTTAGTATATGAAAATTCAGTGTTCTTGGTGACTTTTTTTTTTTTTTTTTTTTTTTCGGTACGTGGGCCTCTCACTGCCGTG
>NC_041225.1:87744755-87751553 GCF_002837175.3 Physeter macrocephalus
CTCCGGACGCGCAGGCTCAGCGGCCATGGCTCACGGGCCCAGCCGCTCCGCGGCATGTGGGATCTTCCCGGACCGGGGCGCGAACCCGTGTCCCCTGCATCGGCAGGCGGACTCTCAACCACTGCGCCACCAGGGAAGCCCTCTTGGTGACTTTATAGAACATAACTGCCATGAATAATAACAATCAACTGTATTATCTCATAATCTCTATAGGCCAGAAATTTGGGTACTTAGCTGGGTTGTTTTGGCTCAGGGTATCTCATGAGTCAAGTTGCAGTCAAGTCATGGGCCAGGGCTGCAGTCATCTGAAGGCTTGTCTGAGGCTGGAAGTTCTGCTTCCAACACACCTCCCTCACATGGCTGTCGGCAGGAGTCCTCAGTTCCTTGTCATGCAGGCCACTCCAGAGGGCTTGCTTGAATGTCCTTATGACTTGGCAGCTAGATCCACTAGAGCAAAACAAGGAGAAGGCCACAATGCCTTTTACACCCTAGTCTTGGAAGTTTACCCACTACCACAAGTGAGTCAATTAGTCCAGCCTACACTCAAAGGAGGAGTATCAAAGAATTTTTAGACATTTTTAAACTACCACAACCAACTATCTCTGAAAAAAATGCACAAGATACTAATAATATTTGTTTCCTGTGAGCGTAAGAACTTGGTGGCAGGGAAATGAGAGGGAGAATTTTACTTCGTACCTTTTCTATCTGCAGAATTTTTAACAATATAAATCTATTTGTTATCCAAAAATAAACAAATGAATTTTAAATGACTCTGGAATATCCTTTTTTTTTTTTTTTTTTCCATCAAACTGGTTTCAGTCCAGCATAGTCGTTAAAAGAGACCTCTGAGGGCTTCCCTGGTGGTGCAGTGGTTGAGCCCTGGGTTCGAGCCCTGGTCTGGGAAGATCCCACATGCCGCGGAGCAACTGGGGCCGTGAGCCACAATTACTGAGCCTGCGTGTCTGGAGCCTGTGCTCCACAACAAGAGAGGCCGCGATAAGCGAGAGGCCTGCGCACCGCGATGAAGAGTGGGCCCCGCTTGCCACAACTAGAGAAAGCCCTCGCACAGAAACGAAGACCCAACACAGACATAAATAAATAAATAAATAAATTTTTAAAAAAAGAGAGAGACCTCTGGGCAGGTAGGGCTAGTTAGAGTGGGAGTACAGAGGCTGGTAAGGAGGAGAGAAGTCTGAGTTGAGGGTATTCTCTTTTTATGGCCACTATTTACTTTGTGAAGTGGGAGGCTTTGTGGAGGAGGTAACATTTAGCTGAGCCATAAAGGATGGCATGGATTTGACCTGGCTGAAATGAGGGGCAATGGCGCTCCCAGCAAAGGAACGCGTGAGCCGAGATGGAAACGTGGGACTGAGGAGGACACACCCGGACAACCGGAGGTTCAGGCACGTGTGGGAGGCTGGATGGGCAGGCTGCGCCCAGGGCATGGAGGACCTTGTATGGCAAGCCTGGCATCAAGGTTTTATTTGGAGGCAGTGAAGGGTTTTGATCCAAGTCATGGCCTAGTTAGAGCAAGGCTTTAGGGATATCAATCTGTGAGCCGACTATCAGTTGGATATGGTAAGGTCTGGAGGCCAGACAATCTGTTGTAAAACAATCTCAGTGAGTAAGGTGGTGTGATGATGCAGTCACATGCACAGGCTCTGGACTGCTCGGGACCAAATTCTGGGTTCACCATTTCCTAGATGTGCTACTGAATCTGAGCTTTAAAGGCTAATAGAATCTTTCTCGAAGGCTGTGTGAGGTTTACATTCACTTGGTAATTCTTGCACCATGCCTGGGACACAGCAAATGCTCAGTAAGAGTCAGCCCTTACTGTTAAGGGAAGCCCAGCCCCAGAGTGATTGGTCGTGAAATTAGAAGGGGAAGAATCATGCAAGGGGCAACTTTGGGTGACTAATTAGTAGGAGGAGAGAGTGAGGGGACACAAAGCCCTCCAGTTTCCTAGAAGCATGGCAGCTGCATAAATAAAGCCAGGGCTGGCAAGTGAGGAACAGCTGTGGAGGGCAGCAAGATGCTGAGTCAGGTTTGGGATGTTGGGCTCACAATGTGGGCAGGAAGTTGCCCAGAGCTGAGAACAGAGCTCAGCATTGTGGGCTTTAAAGCAGGAGCTGCCTGATAGCAAGTGCAGCTGAAGATGGGGGTGGGATGCAAGGGGCGCAGGAGAGAGCCGAGTGTATCATGATGAATGTCTGCAAGGGCTGTGGGGAGGAAGTGGAAATGTGGAAGAGATCATCAGACAAGTAAGGAACCCAAGAGAGACCAGAAACCCCGAAAGGAATGTTTCAAACAGAAGGGTGGTGTCAGCAACACTGACGGCCTCTCAGAAATCGAGGAGGATGAGTGTGAAGCACTGGTGGTAGCCTTGATGACAGCCATTTCACTGGTGTGCTGGGAGCACTGGCCAAACTGCTATGGGCCAGGCAGGAGCGGAGGCAGGCGGCAACTGGCAGTTGGGATGTACACTATTCTTTTTTTTTTTTTTTTTGCGGTACGCGGGCCTCACTGTTGTGGCCTCTCCCGTTGCAGAGCACAGGCTCCGGACGCGCAGGCTCAGCAGCCATGGCTCACGGGCCCAGCCGCTCCACGGCATGTGGGATCTTCCCGGACCGGGGCACGAACCCGCGTCCCCTGCATCGGCAGGTGGACTCTCAACCACTGTGCCACCAGGGAAGCTCGGGATGTACACTATTCTTTTAGGAAGTCCACCTTTGAGTTACCCTGTAGTTGTGCTCAAACCAACAGCGCAAGAAGCATATACGGGTGTCCCCCACTTTTCAAAAGCTCACCCCACGCTGCTTCGATCTTACGATTTTACAAAAGACGGGCATTGGCAACTGTGGGAGGGAGGGAGACGCAAGAGGGAAGAGATATGGGAACATATGTATATGTATAACTGATTCACTTTGTTGTAAAGCAGAAACTAACACACCATTGTAAAGCAATTATACTCCAATAAAGGTGTTAAAAAAAAAAGAAATTTGAAGAGGAATTTCCTTTTTACGGTGAAAAATGAAAATAGCCTTCTGCGTTTGTTTTGCAGTGAGCTGTCCAGGAGGCAGCTCGCACCCTCAGCAGCAAGAGGGGCACCACCAAGCTCCTCCCCCGGGAACCAGTCTCAGCATCTCAGCATCAGCTGCCATAGCTCTGAACTGTGTCCGTGAGCATCTCCATTTATTTCGTGCATCTGTTAGCAAGATGTGTCCTAAGGTATATGCTTCTTCACTTTACACCATTTCAGCTTATAAAACGTTTCATAAGAACACTTTACTTTCAGACAGCAAGGAAAACCTGTACAGGATGTTTGTTACAACATTGTAATTTTTTTAAAAGATCAGAAATCATCAATACAGAGTTGTTAAGTAAAGTATGGTACATCCAGTACTCATAGAAAAGAATGAGACAGAGCTATATGAATTAGGAGGGTATAATCTTCAAGATCCATTAGGTGAAAAAGGCAACAAAAGCAAAATATGTGTATTATCTGATCACTTCTATTTTTTAAAAAAAGATTATATGTTTTCTCTGTGTGTGTGTGTCTCTCTCACACACACACGCACACACATCTTTGGAAAAATACAAAGAAAAATGTAATGGAGGGTGACTGGGGAGCTAAAGGAGTGGGAAGGAGATTTGTTCTCTTTACTTTGAAATAACTTGCCTGTGATTTAGCAACCCTACTCCTAGGTATTTACTCAAGAGAAATGAAAACTTATGTTCTTACAAAAACCTGTACACCAACATACATATAGCAGCTTTATTTTTATTTTTATTTTTTTTGTGGTACGCGGGCCTCTCACTGTTGTGGCCTCTCCCATTGCGGAGCACAGGCTCCGGACGCGCAGGCTCAGAGGCCATGGCTCACGGGCCCAGCCGCTCCGCGGCATGCGGGATCTTCCCGGACCGGGGCACGAGCCCGTGTCCCCTGCATCGGCAGGCGGACTCTCAACCACTGCGCCACCAGGGAAGCCCTCTTGGTGACTTTATAGAACATAACTGCCATGAATAATAACAATCAACTGTATTATCTCATAATCTCTATAGGCCAGAAATTTGGGTACTTAGCTGGGTTGTTTTGGCTCAGGGTATCTCATGAGTCAAGTTGCAGTCAAGTCATGGGCCAGGGCTGCAGTCATCTGAAGGCTTGTCTGAGGCTGGAAGTTCTGCTTCCAACACACCTCCCTCACATGGCTGTCGGCAGGAGTCCTCAGTTCCTTGTCATGCAGGCCACTCCAGAGGGCTTGCTTGAATGTCCTTATGACTTGGCAGCTAGATCCACTAGAGCAAAACAAGGAGAAGGCCACAATGCCTTTTACACCCTAGTCTTGGAAGTTTACCCACTACCACAAGTGAGTCAATTAGTCCAGCCTACACTCAAAGGAGGAGTATCAAAGAATTTTTAGACATTTTTAAACTACCACAACCAACTATCTCTGAAAAAAATGCACAAGATACTAATAATATTTGTTTCCTGTGAGCGTAAGAACTTGGTGGCAGGGAAATGAGAGGGAGAATTTTACTTCGTACCTTTTCTATCTGCAGAATTTTTAACAATATAAATCTATTTGTTATCCAAAAATAAACAAATGAATTTTAAATGACTCTGGAATATCCTTTTTTTTTTTTTTTTTTCCATCAAACTGGTTTCAGTCCAGCATAGTCGTTAAAAGAGACCTCTGAGGGCTTCCCTGGTGGTGCAGTGGTTGAGCCCTGGGTTCGAGCCCTGGTCTGGGAAGATCCCACATGCCGCGGAGCAACTGGGGCCGTGAGCCACAATTACTGAGCCTGCGTGTCTGGAGCCTGTGCTCCGCAACAAGAGAGGCCGCGATAAGCGAGAGGCCTGCGCACCGCGATGAAGAGTGGGCCCCGCTTGCCACAACTAGAGAAAGCCCTCGCACAGAAACGAAGACCCAACACAGACATAAATAAATAAATAAATAAATTTTTAAAAAAAGAGAGAGACCTCTGGGCAGGTAGGGCTAGTTAGAGTGGGAGTACAGAGGCTGGTAAGGAGGAGAGTTGAGGGTATTCTCTTTTTATGGCCACTATTTACTTTGTGAAGTGGGAGGCTTTGTGGAGGAGGTAACATTTAGCTGAGCCATAAAGGATGGCATGGATTTGACCTGGCTGAAATGAGGGGCAATGGCGCTCCCAGCAAAGGAACGCGTGAGCCGAGATGGAAACGTGGGACTGAGGAGGACACACCCGGACAACCGGAGGTTCAGGCACGTGTGGGAGGCTGGATGGGCAGGCTGCGCCCAGGGCATGGAGGACCTTGTATGGCAAGCCTGGCATCAAGGTTTTATTTGGAGGCAGTGAAGGGTTTTGATCCAAGTCATGGCCTAGTTAGAGCAAGGCTTTAGGGATATCAATCTGTGAGCCGACTATCAGTTGGATATGGTAAGGTCTGGAGGCCAGACAATCTGTTGTAAAACAATCTCAGTGAGTAAGGTGGTGTGATGATGCAGTCACATGCACAGGCTCTGGACTGCTCGGGACCAAATTCTGGGTTCACCATTTCCTAGATGTGCTACTGAATCTGAGCTTTAAAGGCTAATAGAATCTTTCTCGAAGGCTGTGTGAGGTTTACATTCACTTGGTAATTCTTGCACCATGCCTGGGACACAGCAAATGCTCAGTAAGAGTCAGCCCTTACTGTTAAGGGAAGCCCAGCCCCAGAGTGATTGGTCGTGAAATTAGAAGGGGAAGAATCATGCAAGGGGCAACTTTGGGTGACTAATTAGTAGGAGGAGAGAGTGAGGGGACACAAAGCCCTCCAGTTTCCTAGAAGCATGGCAGCTGCATAAATAAAGCCAGGGCTGGCAAGTGAGGAACAGCTGTGGAGGGCAGCAAGATGCTGAGTCAGGTTTGGGATGTTGGGCTCACAATGTGGGCAGGAAGTTGCCCAGAGCTGAGAACAGAGCTCAGCATTGTGGGCTTTAAAGCAGGAGCTGCCTGATAGCAAGTGCAGCTGAAGATGGGGGTGGGATGCAAGGGGCGCAGGAGAGAGCCGAGTGTATCATGATGAATGTCTGCAAGGGCTGTGGGGAGGAAGTGGAAATGTGGAAGAGATCATCAGACAAGTAAGGAACCCAAGAGAGACCAGAAACCCCGAAAGGAATGTTTCAAACAGAAGGGTGGTGTCAGCAACACTGACGGCCTCTCAGAAATCGAGGAGGATGAGTGTGAAGCACTGGTGGTAGCCTTGATGACAGCCATTTCACTGGTGTGCTGGGAGCACTGGCCAAACTGCTATGGGCCAGGCAGGAGCGGAGGCAGGCGGCAACTGGCAGTTGGGATGTACACTATTCTTTTTTTTTTTTTTTTTGCGGTACGCGGGCCTCACTGTTGTGGCCTCTCCCGTTGCAGAGCACAGGCTCCGGACGCGCAGGCTCAGCGGCCATGGCTCACGGGCCCAGCCGCTCCACGGCATGTGGGATCTTCCCGGACCGGGGCACGAACCCGCGTCCCCTGCATCGGCAGGTGGACTCTCAACCACTGTGCCACCAGGGAAGCTCGGGATGTACACTATTCTTTTAGGAAGTCCACCTTTGAGTTACCCTGTAGTTGTGCTCAAACCAACAGCGCAAGAAGCATATACGGGTGTCCCCCACTTTTCAAAAGCTCACCCCACGCTGCTTCGATCTTACGATTTTACAAAAGACGGGCATTGGCAACTGTGGGAGGGAGGGAGACGCAAGAGGGAAGAGATATGGGAACATATGTATATGTATAACTGATTCACTTTGTTGTAAAGCAGAAACTAACACACCATTGTAA
>NC_041225.1:87752204-87879842 GCF_002837175.3 Physeter macrocephalus
CGTGTCCCCTGCATCGGCAGGCGGACTCTCAACCACTGCGCCACCAGGGAAGCCCTAGCAGCTTTATTTATTATAGCCCCAAACTAGAAACAACTCACATGTCTGTCACCTGTAATGGGTAAGTAAACTGTGACACACTTATACAATGGAATACTACTCAGCAATAAAAAGGAACAAACTATTCATACATGCAATAACATGACTGAATCTCAAATGCACTATGCTGAGTGAAGAAGTCAGGCTTAAAAGGCTACATACTCTAGCATTCCATTTATATGACATTTTTGGAACAGGTAAACTATGGGGAAGGAGAACAAATGAGTTGCTGCAAGGGGGTGGGTGGAGGAGAAGCTGAGTAAAGTAAGACGGAGGACGAAATTTGGGGAGGTGATAGACTGTTCCATATCTTGATTTTGGTGGTGGTTACAGGACTCTCTGCATTTGTCAAAACCCATAAAACTATATGCCAGAAAGAGAAAAATTTCAATTTGTTCACATTTAAATGCTGGGGCTAGTTCTCTGGTGCTTCTTTGTTCCACCCTTGTGTTGTTTGTCTCCATTAAGACAGTTCAAACAAAAACAAACAAACACAGCCCTTTTTTGTTTGTTTGTTTTCATAAACACAGCCCTTTTGAATGCTTTTTTCAGGTTTCTAAAGATGAAGAAGTTGAAGGTGCTGGCCTCTTGGCCAGTGATGGCTGACATGGGCCTGGCTTAACCCAGGTCAGGGAAAGGGCTTTGGGGAGCCAGGTGCATTAAGGATGCTTTTTAGCAGGATCAGAGAAGAGAGGAAGGAGGCTGACCTGAGGATGAAAGCCCTGGGGAGAGGTGAGCTTGTGCAAGAGTGCTGCACCTGGTGGAGGGGAGGAGCAGAGTCCGCAGGAGGGAAGTGGCGGGCTGCTCCCACCTTCCCAAGCGACCTTAGGTTGGCACACTCGTTCCAGGTCTGCAGGGCGTGTCTGTCTCCCGCCCCACTGGCTAGGGGAGGGGGGTGGGCAGTGCTGGCCAAGATAGGCCTGCCTGGGGTGGGGGGATGGGAGGAGTCAGGGGTCGGCAGCCAGGCCCCCCAGGCTGGGTCACAAGGGAGCGGGACTCGTGGCTTATCAACCTCATCGGTGCCTGCCACACTCCACCACCCCTCACCCCGACCAACTGCTCCAGCCCATTGCCCAGCCGAAGGGAAAGGCTGGAAATAGACTCTCCTGGATTTCATTCATGTCTGCAGTTATTTGACCACTAAAGGGCTGCCCGCCCGCCAGCCCGTCACATCTCCAGAGTGGGAGCAATTGGAGGGAAAGAAGTGTGATGATAGCTTACACTTACTGACTGCAGGCACTGTTCTTAGGGCTCTATATGTATTAACTCATTTGATCTTTGAAACTCTTTGAGGGAAGGAGGTATTATTACCTATGCCCATTTTACAGATGAAGAAACTGAGACACAGAGAGGTTAGGGAACTTGCCCAAGGCCGCTTTTGAACTTGGGTGGGATTTGGTTCCATTCTTGAGACTTCGCTATACCAGTGGGGGGAGGGGGAGTCTGGGCTGCTCACTGTGGAGTGTTTTGAGTTTTTGCTTTGTTTTCTATATGGGGGGCTTCCTGTAATGCCTTTCTATTCAGGGGCCCCTTGGGAGGTGGGGGTGAGCATAGGTGATGGTTCAATTCTGTTTTAAAGATAAACTTCTGGGCTGACGCTTGGGTTGGTAGTGAATGCAACCAGCGCTGCCACCCTGTGGTCATGCAAGCAAAGAACATCTCTCCCAGTTCCCTCAGGGACTTGAAACAGAAAAGTCTCCTCGCTTCCTCTCCAGACCTGGCGGGACCCTTGACAGCCAAGACTCTCTTAAGAGGGCCCAGGAGCCCCATCAGTTTAGACAGTGTTTTCCAAACTGCAGTTTGGAACCCATCAATGCTTGAAATCTATTTAGAGGATCACAACCAATAGTTTCAAAGGGAAAATTTTAAAAGAATAGAAGCTACTATGGTGTATGACATGTACTAAATGCAAATATCATTTTGTGGAATTTCAGATATATATACACGTGTGTACTGGGATCTGCTAAAAACCTATTTCTCACTATGACATGAGGCCAAAATGATTTTTTTCAATCTCAAATCTACTGCTTCGAGAGTCTAGACTTCCTGGGATTAAGTATCTATTTTCTTCAATTTATCTAACACCTACATCCTCCTCTGTGCCATTTTTTAAAAATATAGCTATTTGGTTTTTTTCCTAACAGTATTCTTCCCTATATTCTTTTTGTTTTAATTGTAGAAGTTATATAAGAATACATTCTGGTTGTAAGAGTCAAGCATTTCAGGAGTGCCGAGTAAAACAAGAACCTTGCCTTCTTCTCCCTCCACTCCCAGGCTCAGAGGTCACCCCAGAACAGTGTGCTGCACTTCACTGGCCCTCTTTCATAGGTGGGCAGGTATATGTGCACATGTGCACATTGTTTTACTTAAATTAAACTGTGTGTACTTAAACTCTGCATTTTTTTTCGTTTATGATATCATAGAGATCTTTTGCTGTCTGTACATATAAATTTATCTCATGTCATTTAAGGGCTGAGTGATATTCCACAGTATGAATGAACCACAGCATACTTAGCCTCTTGCCTGTAGGTTCCTTACCCTATTGTCTGCTGTCCCCTCCTATGAACCTTAGCCTCCCTTTTCTAGACACTCCTCTTCCCTTCTCTCTCCAGTGCACTCCTCTCCCTTACCCTGGCCCTGAAACATCTGGGGCTCCCTCCCCTCTCCAACCTCTGGCTCCACCTCCCTAGTCTCTGCTATGGCCAGACCCTGGCTGGCAGCAGCCACAGCCTGGCATGGGGGAGCCTCCAGGAATGGAAGATGCTTTGCTGATGATGCTTAGCAACACTCTGAGTTAATTATTTAATTGGGCGAAACATCCATTAGGGAGGATTCTCACTTTCCAGACAGCCTGTGAGTAAACATGTCAAGAAGAGAAGAGTGAGGTGTTGGCGAAAGCTGCCATTCACCCTGGCTCCTCCCCCAGCCCCCACTCCAGCTAGGGAAGGGGAGCCTGCAGGACCCTGCCCAGATGCTTCTGCAGCCTGGACAAGCTGGCCAAGCAGGCCCCAGAGACAGGCTGTGTCCCTGAGGAGCAAAGATGTGGCTCGGGGCCCTCAGCCCCACGACTGGCATGTATGGGGAATAATGTTACAGTCAGGAAAAGCCACTCACACCAGATAGCTCACTGCAGAGGGGATTTAATTCGAGAACCCAGTTACAGGAGTGTTGGAAGTGATGAAAATGGGGGAAGGTGAGGCAACTGAAAGATTAACTGTTGCAGGAAGCTACTAGGACCCTGGAGCTGGACCATCAGGGGAGGAGGTGGTATTGACCAGAGCCAGAGGCTGGGGCTGCCAGGTGAGAGCTACAACTCCGAGGGGCCAACAGCTGGGAGCTGGAGCCATTTGGGGGAGGGTGGTGTCTGGCAGAAGCTGGCTACACAGAATAGATGCCACTGGAAGCAGAGAGAGGATGGGAAATACTCTGGGCTTTTCGCTCCTCCCACCCTCCAGTCTCCCACCAGTGCCTCACGTTGGTTGAACCCAGCAGGAAACCAGTGGACAGAGCAGCTTGGGAAACATAATTTGCAGGCTCAGCTCCCTGCATATGGGGCAGAGCAGGGGAAGGGCAGCAGGTGAATGGAAGTGCAAACGGGCAATGACCAACACATGAAGCCCATGTGGTGCTGGGTCTGCAGGTGTGAAGGGGTGAGGCTTTCTCTGAGAGGCAGAGACCTTGTAGCTGCTGCACCGTGGGTATGCAGGATAAAGAGAAGTCCTGGTTTGCACCTGTGCCTGTCAAGGTCCTGTGTAGAAAAACCCTTTGGACATTTTAACCAAGGAGAGATTTAGTACGGAGAATTAGGTGTTTTCCAAATTGTTGGGAAGGGCCAGAATAGTAAATTTGAGACTGAACACCCAGGTATGATTTCCAGAAGAATTCTAAACTCACCCCAGTGGCACTACAACCTGTCTATTGGTCTCATCTTTTGAATGGGTTCAAAACCACTGTAGCTAAAATACAGAGATCAAGAAACCAGAATCAAGTCACTACTGACATTGTCACCACTGTCTTTGCCTCTTGACATCCAGAAGCTAGAGAAGGGACCATGTGAAGCTGCTGTAGAAAACAAACAAAAACCCAGAAACAACCAGAGACAGAAAACAGCCTCGGCCTCACATCCACCTTCCAAATGTCATGAATGTAATTGATTGGTGGAATCCTATTCATTTCTAGAGCCCCAGCTGCAAGGGAGACTGGGAAATGCAGGTTTTAGTTTTCCAGCCTCTCCAGGCAAAAGGAGGGAGGAGACATGGGAGGTTGAGGGAGCCCATTCTCAGTGTCCACCACCCCACTTGTGGGAAACTCAGATGGAGGAAACAGTGCAAGACTGCAGGACACATAGTGTGATGGGGACTCCAAGTGGTACAGATGTTCTGAGAGGGCAGCTCACCTTATGGCCTCCCAGAGTGGTAAGCTAACATATTCACACATTCACAAGGGCCAGCCCCCTGCACAGCTCATTCCATCCTCCCACCTACCTCACAAGAGAGGGCTTAGTACATCCCCATTTACTCACAGGGAAACTGAGGCTCAGAGAGGTTAAACAGCCTGCCCAAGAGCACACACAGGTAAAGGGCAAAATAGGGCATAGAACCAGGGCTGGTTGACACCAAAGCTCTTTGGCTGGGTATGAAGAAGGGGACAAAAATAGAGTAGATGGGAGGTGAGAGGGGGCTGAAGGAAGACCCTCCGGGTGAGGAAGCCACATGAGCAGAGGTGCTGAGGTGTCTGAGCATGCTGGATGTGGGCAGCAGCGAGCAGGAGGTCTGGCAGGGAGTGGGCATGCTTAGGGGAAGGGTGGAGAAGGGGTGGACCATGCTCGGGAGGAGACTGCCTGCTGCACACACAATGAGGGACACTCACTGAGCACAGAGGGAAGGGGAGCTGCAGGGCCTGGCATTGCGTGGGCAGGAGCCCATGGGGAAAGAGGCAGGAACTGGAGGAAGGCACTGATGAGGGAAAGAGCGGGGCCAAGGTCAAAGGTGGAAGCCAAGGCTCAGGTGAGCAACAGAGCATGGGGGCAGCCTTGCCCAGGTGGGAGCTGTTAGCTCTACCACCAAGTAAGCATCATCTCTGGGCTGGAGAACAGGCACTGCCAAGGGGAAACACAGCCATGCTGACAGCTGTTCAGGAGCTGGGGGTTCCTGCCTTGTCCCCCCCACCCACCCAGGGCTAGCCCTGGTCAGCTTGGACCCTCCCCAGGGTCTCAGGAACAGCACTCCTTGCTTAAGAATGGCCTCATTCCTCCCCCAGAAAGTCTTCTTGGATTACCTCCACCAGGAGCTCGTGGAGCCAGGGCCAGCTACACGTATGGCCTGTGCAGTTGCCCAGGCCCCATGCTCAGAGGAAGGTCCCCGTGCTTGGTTTAGCGAGTGCTCTGCCATCACCACCTGGAAATTCTCAATAATTTTTTAACAAGGGACTCTGCATTTTCGCTTTGCACTGGGCCCACAGATTATGAAGTTAGTCCTGCCTGGAATGAAGAATAATCTAAGAAAGGTTTCCATGATTCCCTGGGATTGGGGTGGGGGCTCCCCATGGACCTTTCAGGGAGGGTGACTGAAGGCCTTAAAAGGCATTCCTCCTGTTGTTTTGGATTCCTGCACCTCACATGCCCCCGGTATATTCCTCTATAAGTGCGTGTGACTCTCGCATATCCTGTACCCAGCCCTGCTCTAAGCTCTGAGAAGCAGCGGCTGTATCATCTGTTTAGTGCACACTGGTCCCTCACCCCCTGCCAACTCCACAAACAGCCATGCACGTGGTGGGTGCTCCACGGGGCTTGCTGAGCCAACGTGAAGGCCTGGTGGACTGGATGGACAAACTGACCATCTCTGATTGTCCTCTTCTGCAGCCTGGGCAGGAGTGGAGCGGGGAGAGAAGGGAGGGAGACGTGTGTGTGTGTGTGTGTGTGTGTGTGTGTGAGAGAGAGAGAGACAGAGCCAGAGACAGAGACAGAGGGAGGGAGGGGGCACATAAAACAGAAACAAATAAAGAGTTCAAATGTGAAACGATTAAAAAGTAAATCGAAGAGAGTGAGATAAGGCAGAGGAGCCTCTGCTCCCTAGTTAACATTCAGAGCCAGAGACAGAGACAGAGGGAGGGAGGGGGCACATAAAACAGAAACAAATAAAGAGTTCAAATGTGAAACGATTAAAAAGTAAATCGAAGAGAGTGAGATAAGGCAGAGGAGCCTCTGCTCCCTAGTTAACATTCATTGGATTGAATAATCAGGCTTCATTATCTCAAATTGTCTGCATATTTGCCCTCAAAATGCTAATTTACAGTTGGCTGGGAGCAGTCTCGGCCTATTTTAACTAAAATATTATTTCACTTTATTGAGCATTGTTCTTAGCTGTCGGGCATCTTGGTTCGCAGGGAAAGGAGGGGGAGAAATAGAGGGAGAGAGGAAAACATTTTCTATCAAAGCTCTGCCCCGCTCAAGTCTGATTATGGGCTCCCTGTTTTGCGTAGAAATGGCATTTCTGAGCCTCCAAGTAAAATGAGAGCCTTTATCATTTTCTTTTAGGGGATAGACAGTTTATCATTAATCTCAGCCAAGGAAATAGGAGAAATAATTTTTTGTTTGTTTCACTGAAGGGATGGAAAGTCTCGCTCACCACTCCCCTCCCTCTTCTGTGCTGAGGCAGCCGGCTCCTTCCTCCTCCACCCCATTCTCCCGACCTCCAAAGGTCTGGTGTTCTCTGCCTCTTGCCCTTCTCTGTCCTAAAGGCCCCAGTGACCAAAGAAATGGTCGCAGGTTACTCACATCAGCTCTGGAGTTTGGCTGGACTTTCCCAGAATCTCAGCCCTGGAAGTCTTAAAGATGTGAGCTCCAAATTTAATTCTAGAATTGAGTTAGAAAGACACAGCCCTCCTTGGAGCTAAAAGTTTGTAACTGTCCTTTCAAGTCTTTGTTCACTTGTAAGCACGGTGTTCCAGACAGCGAGATCTGGGCCCTGGGCTGGGTTTCCACTCCACTGAGCGGCACACACTCTCCCAGCTTCTCCATGACTGAGGGCAGGAGCTAGTGTGAGCCGTCACTGGGTCAGGCAGAGGCCAGGCCAGTTCTCTGTGGTTAGAGTCACAGGGAAATGAACCTTAAAATTGTTTTAGTTCAACCCCCAAAACCAGATGACAAAACTGAGGACAGAAGTTAGCAGTCGGAGGTTGCAAATCCAGTGAGTGGGTCATCTTGGTGATTCTTATTACTGTTTGGGAGGCTTCTCTTCTCTCCTCTATCAAACTCCTTTCTGAATGCCCTTTTTGGTCAGCCCTCCTTCTACTTTTTTGTCATCCATTCCCTGTCTTAGCTCTTCCGTGGGCAATGAGTGGCCATTCTGGCCCTCTATGGAGCGGAGAGGTTCTGGATTGCTGGTGCCTTCTGCCTTGCTTTCCCTGTGAAGGTCAGCTCAGGACCCAGGAGTCAGTATGCCCAGCCAACAGGCCTCCAGCTATCCTGCCTCAAAGCCATCCCCTCCTCAGCCAGCCAGGCCTTCCACCGCCTTCAAAGCCTGAGAAAGCCGTCCTCTTCTTCTCTACCCCAGAGTAAGCAGAAGTTGCAGGTTCCCAGGCCAAAGTCCAGGGTCACCGCGTGCACTTGGGCAGATTGTACATTGTACAAGGGCACTGGTCAGGTCGGCAGTGGGGCTGAGATCCAGCCCCTGCTTCCTTAGCGCTCAGAGCTGACTCACTTCTCTGCCCCACCTTCCCTAACCATCTGAGCTCAGCCTTCTCCCCAGGCTCTTCTTCTGAATTGTCCTAAGCCTGAATGTGTTGACTGGATCGAGACCCAGATTGATGTGTCCACTCCCCTCCCCCATCCTGGATCTGTGTGGTGTGTTGGGCCTTGCCATCTGTACTCAACGGGATTCGAGGCCTCCAGGCACTGGCCTCTGTTCACTAATTGCAGCCAGCACCTGTCCTTGCCTGGGTCTCCATGCCTCTGGTCACAGTAGTTACTGCTGTCTCTCAGCTTCCTGACCTCCTGAGACACTGGACTCCCCAGACCCTCCGTGCATGGCTCCCTAGCCAGCCTAGGCCTAGGGGCAGCAGCCTCTATCCAGGCACAGGGTCATTGGTCAGGGGATATCATCAGGCATTTTGCACAGAGGCTTCTGGAAGGCAGTATCATGAAACAGCCTATAGGCACTCTAGCCATCATGCACACAGAGCAGACATCACATACATACATCCCAGCCAGCACAGCACACACTCCGCAGACACACCGCACCCCACAGACACCACTTACCCTCATCCTTCGCAAACACTACAAACACATAGACACAACCCAAGAGATACTACACACACACCCACACTCAACAGACACACACACCCAGCCAACACCCCCCCCACCAACCTATGCTCATATCCAACAGAAGCCATATACACCCTCTGCTGATGGAATCCATATACACCCTCACACTTTCCCAGGCACACACACATTCATACACAGCAGACACCACACACACACACCCAACAGATACTATATACAAGCCCACCTGCTCACACGTGCTCTGTCACATTTATTACAGTTGGTGGCCATGCACCTGATATGATATGAGAAGGCTGAGAAGCCCCCACCAGGCCACACCTAAATGCATGAGGCAGAGAGCATTGTACCTTCATAATTTGCCTGATGAAATTACGAAACAGGAGGAGGAAATTCCACTGCTTCTGGGATGCAGGACCCTGGCTTTAGCTCAGTTCTGTCACTGCAGAGACATGTGACCTGGATCCCCCTCTCCACAACAAGAAATAAGGCATTAGGAGGACTTGTACAAAGTCTTCAGATGGGCATTAGGGCCCTGGGTGTTCATCATACAGCATATATTGAGGGCCACCCCGGCCTGGGTGCTGCAGGGCAGATAAGGAATTCCAAGCCAGGCTTGGTCCCTGTCCTCAGAGAATCAGCGTCAGGCTGGAGAGAGAAGCAGGGCTTAGTATCAGAGGATGTAAGAACAAACACACACCAATTGTGCAAATTCACTCTTAGGCAGAGGACCTGAGGATTAAACGGGGTTCTAGGTAAAACAAGAAACCCCGGGGTGGCCACTTCAGCCGGCCATGTCCAGAGGGAAGAATTCAGACTTGGGGGCAAGGAGGGTAGGAGATACAGTCATTTATTCATCCATCAGCTATTTATTTATTCAGCACCTACTGCCTACCTAGTGCTTTGAGGAATGAGGTCCCTGCCTCATGCTGCTTCTGTCCCAGCTGAGAGACTGTCAGTATGACCCAAGTGAATAGTAAGGATGATATCAAGGTGGTATCAGGCTATGAGGCAAATCAGCAGGTAATGGGCAATGACTGGGGCCACCTTTGTACAGGGGAGGGCTCACTTAGGGCAATGAGGGCAGGCCTGGGACTAGGGTGAAGCAAGGAGACACTCCCTCTCAGGAGCGTATGACCTTGAAAGGGAGTGCCTCCTTAAATTTGTGCCCTCAGTGGTGCCTCACTTGCCTCACCCTCATCCCAGCCCCGTTCAAGGGCATTAAGGGGAGGTACCTAGGCATGAGCCTCTAGTTTGCTATCAAGTCCTCGCAGCCTGATTTCTCTCCTGTTTTTGTGCTCCATTTCCGTAGACCTCCACTTACCCTGGCCCAGCCTCTGGCCCCAGCCCTAGCTTTCCTTCCCTAGGCCTCAGGGTGTCAGAGAAGGCCCCTGCTCCCTGCCCACCAAACCCCCCCACTACCACCACCACAGCGCCAAGGCTTGCCACCGCACAGAGAAGCCAAGCTTTGAACTGTGGGCCTAGGCCCAGGGAGGTCGCTCAGAAGGCCAAGGTTCAGTTTCCCTGGCCTGCGGTGGCTGTGCTGGGAGGGGAAGGGGTGCACTGTGGGGGCCTGGATGGGAGGCTGGGAAGAAAGAAAATTCACCCCAGTGAGGAACAGAGTCTTGTCCCTGTAACGCCATCACTTGGCCTCAGTGGGTTTGCCCCCAAAGGCTCCCATAGCACGCTATTTCTCTCTTCCCCTGGCACTGACCACTCTCATTAAGAACTTGTAGAAGAGACCATGTCTATTTCCCAGCTTGGAGCACTTGGCACTCTGCACCCCGTATTCAGTGAAGAATGACTGAATGCGGTTGCAGTGAGATTCAGGCCACTCTGGCAGACCCCAGGAAGTGGGTCCCTGCCACTGCTGAAGCACTGGGCCTAGGGGGTGGTTTGGGGCACACAGAGACCTCTCAACCCCCGGCTCCATAGTGGGCTCTCCGGGAGTCAAGCCCAGCCAGGCCCCTGTGGGTCCTCTGCACCCCCTGCCTCACCTAACAAAGGCCGGCGCGATCTGGGATCTCACCTCCCTCAGCCTGGCAGGCCGGGGCAAGTTTGCGGGTATTCCCCTCTTCGCCCCACCCCCATTTTCCCCTGGCAACCTCGATGCCCTTTCCAAGGACATTCTCCGCCTCCAGGTCCGGACTGACCTCGGCTAGAGAGGGGCGCCAGGGACAGGACATGAGGACGGGTAGGGGGGTCCGGACTGCCTCCTAGGCCCCGGGTAGGGGGTGGGGCGCCCCTCCCGGAACTGGGCCGAGACCCCGGCTCCTGCGCTAACAATCAATGGGCCTCAGCCGGCGGGCGGGGCCGGGCCGGAGGATTAGGGCGGGGAAGGGCAATTACAGCCGAGCGGCCGCGCTCCGGATTTCGTCCGCTGCGCTGCTCAAATGCCACATTTCGGATGCAGCGCCGCGCCCGCCCTGTTTGCTCGGGGAGTGGGGGCCCCGGGGCAGGAAGCCAACTCGCAAGTGTATCGGAGATTAGGGCCGGCGGCGGCGGGGGCGGGCACTGGACAAACACGCGGCGGCCGCCTCAATCCTCCGTCCTCTATTCCGCCCGCGGCGACGCTGGCCGGGCCGTGACTCGGCGACGCGCGGACGCGGGTTGGGAAGGCCGCGGCCCCTACCCCGCCCAGGGCCTCCGCGCCCGCCTCAGGGGACTCTCCGCCTAGGCTCGCGAGCGGGCGGGGGCGGGGCGCTGAGCTAGCAGGGCCGACAGGCACCTGGCGGGGGAAGCAATGGATTTTTTTTCTTCCTTCAAATATTTATGAATTTTGCATCTTTTCCTTAATGAGCTTACACGTGGAGGACCAACTCCCGTAAAAATTGGCTCGGTACCAAAGATCATGCTGGGAGAATGAAGAAAAGGAGGAGGGCATGGGAGACAGAGCAGGACTTGGGTGGAGTCGGGAGGACGAGGAAAGGGCGGAGGAAGGGGAAGAGGGAGGGCGGGTGGAGGAAACCCAGGCGCGGTCTCCTTCAGTCCCTCCGACCCTCCATGACTTGCCCCCCAGGCCTGGCTCAAACCCTCCTCCTCGCACCCTTACTTCCCCATCTGCCTGGTGAGGCGAGGGGAAAGAGCCCCCGGTTGGGGATGGGGAAGGAAAAAGAGGCAAAGGTGAAGGTGTGGGAGTGGTGGGCCCCTTGCCCGGGTGAACACCAGGGAGCTAGCAGCCCTGCGGAAAATCCAGCGGTTCCCGGGCGGAGCAGCCCCGGACCCGCGCGGCAGGGGATGGCGCCTCCTGGTGTCCAGGAGACCGCGCTGCCCGGCGCTAACCGCCGCCCTAGGTCTGAGTTCCCTGCCCTGGGAAGTGAGCCTTTGATAGGCCTCCAGGAGCCCTGCAGGACATGTCCAGACTCTTAAGCCAGAGTTTCCAGGGACCCAGAGGTCAGAAGGACAGTCTAGGACCCCAGAAAAAATTCCTCTCCTGGGAGCTGTAGGGTTCACCCCTACACTGGCTTCAGCCACATCCCCAGCTAGAGCTCCTCCTGCCCTTCCACAACTCACCCTCAATCTGTGCTGCTTCCTGTTCCCTGAGCAGACTGACCATTCCTACAAACATGCCTTTGCTCAGGTTTCTGGGAGGGTCCAAATCCTCACCACCTACCAAGGCACATCTAGCCTCCAACCTCTTCCTCCAGGAAGCCCTCCAGGGCTGCTCCAGCTCAGAGGCTCTTTGAACCAATTTAGCATCTGATTCCATCTCAAGATCCCTCTGTGGTGGGTCTTGGCCCACCTTTTGAAGAAGGGTCTCTTCTTCAAAGTCAGGCTATATGTTCTCTTGGAACTGAGTGGTTTTGGCCAGGGACAGGATCTGCCCACCCCTCCCCTCTCCCCCACCTCCAGACAGCTGGAGCTTAAAAGGTTAGTGGGCTGGTCCCTGAGGCACTTGTGCCCAGGAGGGCCCTTGTCCCTTAGGAGTGACAGAGTTTCTCTTCCAGGGAACCCCACCCAGTTCCTCACTCCTCTGACTGGCTCCTCTGCTCCATCCTCCACCCCACCATGATCCCTTGGGAGGTAAGGCCACTTTGTAATCACCCCTGTTCTCAGAAAGGTTATGAAGTCCTTTCTCTTGCTATTGACACCTCTGAACTGAACAAACAAGCTTCCTTTTCACCCTCTCATGAGGTCCTTAGTGAGCTGCTGAAACCTCCAGAAATGACCAGTTCAGGCAAGCTCCAAGATTTGGGAGGTTAAGCCCTCACCTCAAGAGAGGTTGTGACTAAACCCACCAGGAACCTGCCCTCACCATGGGTGGATATACTGACCAGACAGACAGTGCAGCCTGTGGAGGGCAATGCAGCAACATCAGCCATTTCAAATGAGCCTCTCTCTCATCCCAGGAATTGCACATTTAAGAATCTCTCCTAGGGACTTCCCTGGTGGCGCAGTGGTTAAGAATCCGCCTGCCAATGCAGGGGAGACGGGTTTGATCCCTGGTCCAGGAAGATCCCACATGCCGCGGGGCAACTAAGCCCATGCACCGCAACTACTGAGCCCGCGTGCCGCAACTACTGAAGCCCACACACCTAGAACCCGTGCTCTGCAGCAAGAGAAAGCCACCGCAATGAGAAGCCTGAGCAGCGCAAAGAAGAGCAGCCCCCGCCCACTGCAACTAGAGAAAGCCCTCGCGCAGCAACGAAGACCCAACGCAGACAAAAAAAAAAAAGAATCGCTCCTAAAAAGTACTTGCAGGGAACACAGTGCCTATAAGGATGCTTGTCATGAGGGGAAAGGGAAAACCATCTTAAAGCCCATCAATAGTGGGCTGGCTCAACTATTTGCATGCTGTGCAACCATTTGTTAAAAATTTGGTGGAGGTATATACACTGACACAGTGACGTGTCCAATATATATTGAGAAATAAAGCAAGTTTAAAAACAGTTTTAAAATACTTTGATTCAATGATTTTTGTAAAAATCATTATAATAAATGTTAGTATATGTATGGAATAGAAGTAAACCTGAAAAAAGGTGGTTATTTTGTTAGGGGATTATGGAGGGGCTTTCATTTTCTTAATGGTAATTTTGGTATTGTTTAATTTTTATGCAAAATGTATATATTATGTTTGGAATTAGAAAAGAAAAATAAGTCTATGGACCCATCTTGTCAGGACAGAAGGGTCTTGGCTGGAAGCACGTTTGAGGCTGGCAAGGGTTGTGGTCTAGGAGCAGGAAGATGGGTCCCACCGACACACAGCCACCTCCTAGATGACTGCGTAGGAGGAGGGTGGATTTCCTAGTCCCCACCCTCCGTCGCCCCCCACCCCACCTCCCTGCCCCAGGGTCTGGAAGGGAACCAGACGAAAATTGTAGCCTTTTTCGTTTAAACATTTGGGAATCTCCTGCAATTGACTAACCTCTTCCCCCTGGGAGGAGGGGGGCATGCTTGTTTCTACCCCGCAGTTAGGAAGCGTTGACTCCACCAGCCAGAGAGCAGTGATCTTAGGCACCCGACCTAACTAACGTCCTTCCTTCCCCCTCTACTGCCCTCTGGGCACAGCGCCGCGCGCCACCTCCCGAATCGGGCTTCATTTCCCGGAGCTTCTGAGGGGTGTGTACAACAAGCTGATCCTAACTCCTAGCCTCGCGGGTGAGGGGCCTCTCCCTCCTCGCACAGCCTCCTCGCGCGCCCTTGTCCGGGCTGCTGAGACCCCGCAGGTGCGGTTGCAGGGGACGGCCAGCAGAGGCGGCGCCCCCATCACACGGTCTGCGCGCGCCCCCTGCTGCCCGTCGCGAGAAATGACACTCCCCATCGGCCCGGCCCTTTGGCCCTTCAGTCCCTGAGTGCCAAGCACACCCCGCCCCCCACCCCGAACCTCTCCTATTACGTGCGTTCCCCAGGCCTTGCTAGGACAGAGCCCAGGAAGGACAGGCACTTAAAAAGCAAAATGGTGCCCCCGAGGCTATCATCCCACTCAGAGGAGGCCTAAGTGCCTGCTGCATCACATCACGCAAGTTAGATACAGGGGCAGGGCAGAGCAGAACCTACATTTCCTGACCGCATGTCCAGACCTCTACAAAGCACTGAGAGAACAGAGGGCTTAAATTCTCCAGGGCACTGTATGAGAAGCTCTGAGGAGACTGAGAAAACGGGGTCCTGCCTTCCAAAAACCTAGAGCCCCAGAACAGGAGCAGGACTGATTCTGTGTCCTGTCAGCTGCCCACACAGGCCAGGGGCCAGCATTGTGAGTGTACCTGTTCTGTCACTGCGCTGGGCCTACCCAGGTGATGAGCACTGACAAGGACCTCCCCAGTACCAAGTCCAGGTGTGCTTCCAGTCAACAGAAAAGCACCAGCTCAGGAAAGGTCCAGAAGCACCTCCTCCCCCAGGGCTGAGGCTATGAGTTCCCTGGGGAAGAAAAGACAATGCAAGATCAGGGCCAGAGGATCCTGGAGGGAGGAGAGGGTGCCCTTCTACTATGTACTAGCTGTGTCACCTGGATAAGTAGCTTACCCCCTCTGAGCCTTATATTCCTTATCTGTAAAGTAGCATTCATGATTTTTCACAGGTTGAGATGCAGATTCACTGCTACAATTTTGCTATATCCAGCACATAGCACATGATCCATAAATGTCCATTAACAGTATAATGGAAAAACAAATTGTAGTCTATTCATTTTTGGAATACTCAAAGCAATGAAAATTAATAAACTGGCTATGTAAATAAAACTCACAAACAGTGCTGAATGAAAGAGGCAAGCTGAAGAATGACAAGTACAGTATGATGCCACATATATAAAGTTTAGAAGCATGCAAAACATTTCATGCTATATGCGGCTTATGGGTAAGTAACTATGGAGCAATTGTATGAGACCATGAATGGAAATGATAACACCAGGTTAGAATAGTAATTAACTACAGTAAATGGAACTGGTGAGAGGTGCAAAGGGGCTACATATGTGTCCATAATGTACTTTTACTTAAAAAAACAAAAACTGAAGTAAACGTAGCAAAAGCTGCAGTCGATAAAGTTGGATGTTGAGTTCTTGGGTATTTATCATATTTTTATCTATAACTTTCTTAGTGTTTGAAATATTTTATTGTAATAAAAAAGGAGAAGAAATCAATTGCTTACCTAATAATAGACCCTATGATAACGCCCTGCTTTCAGCAGCCCCACCCACTCACCTCCCCACTTAACCTATTCTCCTCCATCTTTGATCTCATCCATCCATGTTTTTCTTTTCAAACTAGAACCCAAATGCAGATGACTCCCCAGTCCAGCCCAGACACCTTCTCTTACCTAACTTCTTGTCAGATGTCCCCCCTGGAATATTTCTCAGAAAACTCACTCTCAATACAGCCAAAAGTACCCCCCTCCAACTGCCTGCAGCCCACAGCTGGAAGGACATGCATGTTGAGAGAAGATAGATACCCAAACATCTTGTTGAAATCTTTGAATGCTGATGATAAATAAAAAGATCTTCCAAGCTTTTTAACATTAGAAAAGGTTTTCTACAAATAAAAATCAACCTGACAGCAGACTTTTCATCTGCAATGTGAAATACTAGAAAACAGCTGTTAGAAGCAATGAAACTTCTATCCATAGAGCACCAAAGAGGGAACTTTAAAATGGTTTTGAGTAAAGAGGAAAAGAAAAAGAAAGGTTTACCATTTATGTAAATTAAAAACATATATACAAAACAGCCCTCCATGTTTTACATGGGTCCATAGATAGTCAATAACAAATGGTTTATTAGGCGAGCAGGGGAATTGGCAAGGGGATGAGGATAAAGAGGAAAAGACAGACAAAAAGAAGAGTGGGATCTGGTATGGACCTCAGATGGTAATGGCCATGAACAGGTAGGAAAGATTACCTCAACCCTCTGCTCCTGAGGTCCAAAAGGGGAAAAAAATCATTAAAAAAGAAAAGTGTTCCCAAATTCTGAAAAAAGGTTGAGAGGCAATGGATTAAATGATGAGTTAGTTATAAGATGATTTGGAGAGATGGCAAGGAGAGCTTGCAGGAACTTGAGATCAGGTATTTATTTTTGCTTAGAAAAGTGACATTTGAAGAAATATGGCAATGTATTTGCCTAAATCAATCCCTATCCCAAATTCCTTAAGTAAAAGCTGAAGCCCTGGTAATCCTGGGCCAGAAACTCAGGCTGGTGGCAGATCACCTGGCTCCTTTAGAGCCCTTGAGAGGGACACCTGGCCATAGGGGCAGACATTGATCGGGCTGATGATCTGTTCCTGCCCTGCTCACATCCCACGAGCCTCTGTTCCGTGCCAGGAACTGTATCTTTATTACTTGTTTTAGATTTCACTAAACCCAACAAAGTGGGCTGTATTAGGTGAAGTTAATACCATCAGTTACATTCATTCACTCATTGGTTTATTCATGTAACAAGTATTTGTGAGCTGACCATTCTGTGCCAGGCTCAGTTCTAGCCTCCAAGAGAAAAATCAGTAAGCAAAGCAGATAAAAAACCTCTGCTCTTTAGGGAGCTTACATTATTGTTGAAAGAGCTAATAAAAATAAATAAATAAGGAAAATATATGTTTGTTGGATAGTAATAAGTACTATGGAGAAAAATTAAGCAGTACAGGGAAATAAGGAGCGTAGGACAAGGCAGGGAAGGCCTCATTAAGAAGGTGATATTGGGACTTCCCTGGTGACGCAGTGGTTAAGAATTTGCCTGCCAATGCAGGGGACATGGTTTCGATCCCTGGTCTGGGAAGATCCCATATGCCGCAGAGCAACTAAGCCTGCGTGCTGCAACTACTGAGCCCACACATTACACCTACTGAAGCCCGTGCGCCTAGAGCCCGTGCTCCACAACAAGAGAAGCCACCGCCATGAAAAGCTCACTCACCACAACGAACAGTAGCCCCCGCTCACTGCAACTAGAGAAAGCCTGTGCACAGCAACGAAGACCCAACGCAGCCCCACCCAAAAAAAATTTTTTAAAAAAGGTGACATTGCAGCAAGGACTGAAAGAAGGTGAGGGAATGAGCCATGTAGATAGCTGAAGGACAGGCAGGAGGAGGGAATAGCAAGTGCAAAGGCCCTGAGGCAGGAGTGTATTTAGTTAAGGGAAAGCCAGAAGGCCAGTGTGTCTGGAGCAGAGTGAGACACGGGAACAGTAGTGGATGAGGTTAGAGAAATAAGGGGAGTGGAGGGCCTTGTCAGCCCCCACCTGGGGTGACTTGGGGAGTCAGTGGAGTTGAGAAAAGGAGTGACATGATCTTACCCTGTTTACCAGAACCATTGAGTTGAAGTCTGTAGAAGAACAAAGGTGGAAGCAGGGGAGCAGATAGGTCATTATTGCAGTCATCCTAGCAAGAGACAGGAGGCTTGGTCCACAGTGATATCAGGGGAGGTGATTGGGTGAGGTCAGATTCTGGATATATTTTGAAGGTAGAGCCTTATGAGAAGTATGCTGATGGACTGGATGTGAGGATGAGAGAAAGAGTGGATCCAAAGATGATTCCAATTTTTTTGGCCTGAGCAGCTGGAAGGATGAAGTTGCTATTTTCTGGCATGGGAAAGGCTGTACTGGGAGCAGGATGGGGACAGATGAGGAGGTGGGAGGCCCCTCAAACTCTCACAGCTTGAATGTGCACAAGCCTGATGTAAGCCTACGTCTGTCTGACTCCAAAGACCCTTCTTCTTTAGCTCCTCCACACTGCCTGCCCCGGAGAAAAGGCAAAGCAAGAGGGGTCATACCCCTGCCCTCCTCTGCCCTCGTCAGGTCAGCATATTGTGGGGAAATGACACCTTCAAACACTGGATTGTAGTTAGTTTTTGACTCTGTTGCCTTCTGTAAGCTGTCTTCATCTTCAAAGATCTGTCCGTTTAGTGAACAAGCATTATAATTTTTCACTGGTCTTAACCCATGAGATTCCCAAATCATCGACCTTCCCCATCCTCCTCTCATGAGTCTCCCATTCTGCCAGAGTAAACCATTCAATGTGTTTTGGTTATCTGCTGTTGTATAGCAAACCACCTCAAAACTTTGTGGTTTAAAACAACTATTTTACCTGCTCACAACTCTGGGGGTCAGGAATCTGGGCAGGGCTCGGCTGGGATGTTCTTCGTCCTCACAGGGTGTCAACTAGGATCTCTTATGAGGTTGCAATCAGGCCTGGCTTCATAGGTGTGGTACCTATGCAGTTGCACAGGGCGTCACGCTGAGAGAGACTCTGCAATTGGTTTAATGCTCTACTCTCGCTGTCTTGAAATTCTTAACCATTTTTGAACAATAGACCCTTTGTTTTTATTTTACACTGGACTCCACAAATTATGTAGCTGTTCTGGCTTGCAATCAGATGGTGCCTGGGACTGGAACATTCAGGATAGCTTTTTTCACAAATCTAGTGTCTTGGCAGCGTTGGCTGGGAGGCTGGGACTCTCTCATTCTCTCAGCATGACTAGCTTGGGCTTCCTTACATCGAAGCTGGATCCCAAGGGCAAGCACCCCAAATGGCAAAGGGAAAACTTCAGATCATAGGGTCCTGCCTCAGAAGTTACACAGTGTCACTTTCTTCATATTCTACTGACCAGAACAAGTCATCGGGCTGGCCCAGATCCAACAAGAGGAGATATGGAAATGGCAAGCTCTCTCTGCAAACAGAGCACATGGGAAGGAAGCCATCTTTGGACACATACCCTACCACTCCATAGGGCCTGAGTTCCCAAGAGGAAAAGAGAAGGATGCGCCTGCTGCTTTTGCTGCTGCCACGCTCCCCAGCTGGAGCCAGTTGAATTGGTTTGTCTCAGGTAGGGTAAGGGATCTGTTTTGTCCACTTAGACTCTGAGAATGACTAAAGGACTGGCCTTGGCCAGAGATGCTGTGACGTATGCTGATCACTTTACCAAGCAAGGTGGTGGGGAAAGGGTGGGCCGAGGAAACAGGTGCAGAAAGCTTGGGGACGTGGCCCCACCCCCTTCCCCCTGATAATTGGAAGGAGAAGTTGAAAGCAGGTATAGGGGCTTTTGCCATTCAAGGAATGGTCCCCAGACGAACAGCACCAGCATCACATGGGAATGTGTTAGAAACGCAGAATGTAAGGACCCAGCCCAGACCCACTGAGTTGGATCTACAATTTAACTAGATTCCTGGGTGATGTGTAGGCACGTTAAAGTTTGAGAAGCCAGTAGACTCTAGAACAGAGGTTCTCACCTTGGCCACACAGCGGAATCACTTGGGAAAGTTGTACAAGTCCTGGTGCCCCAGGCACACCCCAGACCAACTAAATCAGCATTTCAAGGTGGGAGCCTGGCATTAGGATACTTTGTTCCTCACTAGGTGAGTGAGGAAGCCAAACTCCAAGGCTTTCTGCCTTAGGACGCCTCACTGGGTGAGCCCCATGTGGTTCTCCTCTGGAAAGCAGGGAGCCAGGGCTGAGCTTCCCGTGGGGTCCAACCCTCCCTCTCCTCATCAGGAGCTTGTAGACATTGATTTTCCTAAAGTACTCTCTGGACCCTGCAGGCTCTGAGTCTGGCCATTACTTCCACTTCCCATGCCTACCCCTACGTTTGAAGCCAGGACTCCAAGGGGCAGCTCACCATGTGAGTGTGAACAGCAAACAAATCAGTCTGAACACAAATAAGGTAACTTCCTAACAGGAACCTCAGTTCAGTGCTGAACAAACAGGCAGCCAGAGCCCCCACCCGGCTCCTAGACCCCCAGCTGGTGGCAACGACCAGCCTCTGCACCTGGCCTGGAAAGTGAGGTTTCCCAGGACTTCCAGTGCTCCCTTCCACCCAGTTCTCTCCCCATCCCCGGACTTGACCTCCTCAGCCTTAGTAGGGGATGGCAGAGGCTTGGTGACAACCCCAGAAGCCCACTTGTGGAAGAGCCTTAAAAAGGATACAAGGGTATGAGGGAAGGTCTGGGCTGGTGTGAGGGCCCGTGACAAGTCTGTCCTCTTCTCCCCGCCCAACACCTCTGACATCTGCCTGCAACCCACACACACCATCACCACCACCACCACCACCACCACCATCATCTCTATTTTCCTTTCTTCTGAACACAGAAACTGCTTTCTAGGTGGTTCTTTCATCCTCTCCCCCTCCAACTCCATCCGCTTACAAGACACTTGGAGAGATGACACACATGATAACCCAACTCCTTCTGTGTTTTTCCATTTCAACAACACCCCTGAGTTTCTGGACCTTCAGACCAGGTTTGAATGTGATGATGCAGAGACGGGCTGAACCTGTCAGTGACTTTTTAAAAAGAACCGATACCTTTGTTCACCTCTTCTACTGGTGTTGGAAGTTCAGTCAGTTATGACTAGTTGAAACAAGTTGGTCTTTAAAAGGATTTACTCTCTCTCACACACACATACACCCTTCTACTACAGCTCCATCCCCCATGCACCCCCAAAGGGAAAAAATCATCCTTCCCCCTTGAAGGGCTGTGGGGCACAAGAGGAGAAATTAACTCAATTAAATTCAATTTCAGCCTTTTAAGTTGATACTCTTAGTGTGGAATTTAGCGTCAGATGGACCTGGGTTTGAATTCTTACAGTTCACTAGCTGTAAAACAAATCTTAGCTCTTCAAGATCCAGTTTCCCTATCTATAAAATGGGAATAACAGCAGAATCATGGGGATCAACAAGATACACCCCTTACCCAGTGCCTGTGGTATAAATAGGGGTTTGGTAAAGGACCATCCCTCTTTCTTGTTCCTTTCTTTAGAAAGTGGAGGAATAAAGGAGAAATAGAATTCAATTCAGCAAATATGTGTGTACCTACTGTGTGCTGGGTACTGTGGTAGGCGTGGCTGGTGAGTAACATGACAAAGAAGCTGCTGACCTTGGTCTGGGGTTGTCACAGGGGTATGGTGTACAGTGAGCTGGAAGCTGAGTCCTGGACCAAGTTTTGCCTTTTGTGCAACTCTCTCCCCATTTAGTTCAGTCTCAATGTCCTTCCTTTCAGTACAACAAATGGCTTTGACTAGTTGGCTGCGAAGGCCCCAACCAGCTCTAAAGTGGGTAGAAAACATACTAGTCTCACTGAATGAGGGTTGTTTTCCCTGGTCCTTACACTTCCTCTCTGATCACTGCTTCTTCCCTCTGCCTTTGCCCCTCCTTAAAGCTGGGAGTCCAAACGGGTCCATACTAGCTAGCCCTTCTCTCTTCTCTCACAGCACATTCTTTTTGCATAATCTCCCCCACTCCTTGCCTTTGTAGGCTATCCTCTCTTTGGAAGTATCTGCAGAGGAAAGCCTCCCCCAAGAAGCCTTCCTGGATCTCTGAAGCTATAGCTAATCTCTGTCCTTCATACTCACATAGAATCTGCCCTTTTAGTTTGACAGTCGCATTACTTAGCTGTGAATCTCCCCCACCATGAGATTGTGAGTTCCCAGTGGGAAGAAACGGTAGTCTTTATTCCTTTGCACCCCTCATAAACCCAGCACATAAAATAGGTCTCAAACAAATAGATGTTTGTTGACTTCAGTCTAATTAAAGAGCACAGGATTTCAGAGAAAGTCTTAAAAGCAGCATACATAAGAAAAAGCTAGGAAACAGTAGGTAACTGCAAAGTGCAATGTGTGTTAGCAATGTGCGCCTCTTCTGTGTCACTGTGCATTCCTGGGAGAGAGGAACAAACAACAACTTGTTTGCTCTTGGCCTGTCAGGTGCAAGGGGGTGCAGGAGGGGCAGATGAGGGGAGAAGCAGGTGTGGGGGGAGCTGAGACAGCTGGGCAGGGGGAGGAGGTGTGGGGCTTCCCCCGAGGTGGCCCTCAGGCCTTCTCTTCCTGTAGGCTGGGCTGGACTTGAGGCCTGATGTGTGTGGGCCCTGCATCTCAGCTGCAATGACCACCATATTCCCTAGTTAGCACCTTTCTTCTGGGTGAAAAAGTCTCCCTTTGGCAAGATGAAAGAGAAAGAGGGATGGAGAGAGATTCTGCGGAAGAGAAGGTGGAAAAGGAGAAAAGGGACAAGGATTCTCGAGGGTGTTGGAGGGAAGGGCAGCCAAGGGGTCTCCCAACATGCCTCCTCCAACTTCCTCGGTCCCTGGTGGCCCTGGGGTCCTGACTAGGGTTCAGAATATTGGTGTCTACAGCTATGTTTCTTCCCTCAGTCCAAAGAAACTAGTTCTCTACTTAAGTGAGAC
Organism: Physeter macrocephalus; assembly: GCF_002837175.3. Lineage (NCBI taxonomy): Eukaryota > Metazoa > Chordata > Mammalia > Artiodactyla > Physeteridae > Physeter > Physeter macrocephalus. Next base: position 87,774,662 of record NC_041225.1, read on the forward strand.
AATCCAAGTGCAAAGCTTAAGCGATCAGTAAGTATTAGCAATCATTATTATTACCATTTTCCCCCTCTTCCTCCTCTCTACATGTCAAACCTATAGACAAGTATAGAGAATAATACAAAGCATATCCATATGCCCACCACCACCCACTTTTATCAAACATTTTTACTTTAGTTGTTTTAAGAAATATTACAGAAAATTAAGAGCATATGTACCCCTCCCTACTCCCATTCCCTTCTTCTTCCCCGGAGCTCATCCCTATTTTAATTGTCATATTTATCATGCTCAGGAATGTCTTTATACTTGTACCACTTATTTATGTTTTATCTTATACATGTTTTAAACCTTTTATAAATAGGCTCGTGGCTCTGTACTGGGTCAACTTAGCTAAGCTAGAACTACATTTCCCAGAATTCCCTTCCTTACATAGTTCTGGGCTAGGTTCGGGCCACAGGAGAAATATGCATGATACTCGTGTGGCAGAAGTGACGCTGCAGGCAGCACGTTCACACTGTGTGAGGTAGGCCCTGGGGTGGCTCACGCATCGCGGCAGAGCTGCTGGCTCCCCTTGCTGGTGGGGGCAGCAGCTGGACACAAAGCTCCTTTATCTGTCCCCAGACTCTCTTCACTTTCCCCAACTCCTGGGCTAGTATGTATTTAGTTCTGGAACAAAGGACACCAGAGTCTTTTGCAGGTCACTTACATCAGCGAAGTTAGAGGCTTGGAGGGGGTGTGAGATGGAGGCCGTTTCCAGCTCATTCTCGCTCTTCCTCCTGGATCCTGGTTCGTCCTTGCTTCCCCACTTCATATCCATGTTTCCTTCTCGACTGCCTGCCCAGGCAGTCCCCAGCCCCAGAAAAAGAAGTAACAGCCTCACATAGACTCTATAACCAGCTCCCCATGATTGCATAAAGTCAAATTCCCATAATAAATTCCTTATCCTATGTCACTCCTAGTGGTTCTGCTTCACAGATTGGATCCTGACTGGAATAGAATTCGCTAGCAGACATAGTTCCAAGAAGAACAGAACCTTAGTGAGTGATGGGTTCTCTAAATTTGGTCTAAATTTTCTAGAATTGATTCTGTGATCTAATTAGATCTAAAGGCATAAATGACCCTTACCAAGGGTCACCAAGGGTTACCAGGGGTAAAGGGATCACTGTTACTCCATGGCATATAACAGGTGAAAATGTTTTAAAATAATCACCTGTAGGGACTTCCCTGGCAGTCCAGTGATTAAGACTCCGTGCTTCCACTGCAGGGGGCGTGGGTTCGATCCCTGGTTGGGGAGATAAGATCCTGCATGCCCTGTGGCATGGCCAAAAAATTAAAAAAAAAAAAGAAAGAAGGAAAGAAAAAAAATAATCACCTGTAGACAACTGCAATCAAGTTCCTATAGAAGTCAATACTTTGATTGACCAAGTATTTGCTTGAGCATAACAATTAGAATGAGATTGGTAGGTTGCTAAAGTGCCCTGAAGAACTTGGGGAAAGAATATGTTGAGTCAGGGCTTTACATTCCCATCTCAAGGTCCATGTAGGGACTATGGCTTGTGTCCTCAGAATTCTCTTCTGTTAAAATTAGGTAATTGATTGGGAAGGAGTGGGACCATGAAAGTTAGGACGGAGGCATGTATTGGCAGATTCCCGTGAACCTGGGGACCTTGAGTCCCTAAGTTCTGCTGAACCTCTTTTTTCAGTAGAAATGGCCCTTCCACCCCTACCTGAGGAAGTCTCCCTTGCCTGTGGGGCCTGTAGTGGCCTTCCCTGAAGTAGAAGTATTGATTTTTCTCAGGATCTACCTCCATTGCTTATAGGCTCAAGTCCAAACAAACTCCAAAGGGTGAAGTACAAAGCATGATCCAAGAGAAGGTGTGATACACATCAAAATAATTTCATGACTTTGCCAATTTATATCAACGGAAACCTGGGAAAATGTGTAGATATGGATCCCTAAGGTGCAGACTCAGGGTGGAAGGAATATAAAGTCAGATTAGGCTACATTTACTTATTAATGTAGAAATTTCTGATTCAGTGTGTTAGCTTGAGTGGTTCCAACCATTTGCTCAGTTGGCTGATTGAAATCTGGAAGCTAGAATGCCAAGACTTCTTTGGTATACAGTAGAAGAAAGTATTCAAAGGCTAAGGAAGATTGGAATGCTACAGTAGATTTATCATATAAGACCTATTTACCTACCTCCTAAAAATGTGCTCAGGAAAGTCCAGAGGACACTCCTTTCCCCAAGCTTGTGAGAAGCACATTCACAAGGAGAGCCCTGATATCCTTGAAGAGCTCTATGGTGGCTATTCTCTGTAGGCCAAAAATAATGGTAGGAATTTACATTATTGAATCTGGCTCCCCAAATTCAATGGGGATGATGAAATCCCAGGTTAGCAGGGACCAAGTAATGGTACTTAATCACCAAAGACAAAGTAGGTATAGTTATTATAATGGACTCATGAAAAATGTGGCCATGGTGGGAAGGATAGAGGTCATGCGTGGGCTTAGTAACATGGATTCTCACTCACCAAGGCCAGTCTGGCTACAGCCACTGCTGAGTGCCCAACCTGCCAACAGTAGAAGCCAACACTGAGTTCCCAATTTGGAAATCAATCAGCCACATGGTGGCAGGTTGTTTACAAAGGAAGGAGCAGGGCTTTGTTCTCAATGGAATATCCAGTAACTGTGACATGGATTTGCCTTCCCTGCCCACAATGCTTCTGCCAAAATCACCATCTGTGAACATACATGATGCCTTATCTGTATGTCATGGCATTCCACATAGCATTGCTTTTGACCAAAGAATTTCTTTTACAGCAAATGAAGAGAAACAATGGGCTCAGGCTCATGGTCTTCACTGATCTTACCATGTTCCCCATCACTCTAAAGTAGCTGGCCTGAGAGAACAGTAGAATGGTCTTTTGAAGACTCAGTTACAGTTCCAGCTGGGTGGCAACACCTTGAGGGCTTGGGTAATGCCCTTCAGGATGCAGGATGTGCTCTAAATGAGCAACTGACATAGGGTGCTGTTGCTCCCAAAGCAAGGATTCGTGAGTCAGGAAACAGTGTATAAATGAGATAACACACAGTACTTCTCTAGCAGAATTATTGCTTTCTGTCTCTGAAACTCTGGGCTAGGCTAATCTAGAGTATTAGTTCCCCAAAGAGAAATATTTCCACAGGAAACACAGCAGTGGTTCCATTGAACTGTAAAGTGAGACTGGCCCTGGCTACTTTGGGCTTCTCTTGCCAGTGAATCAACAGGCAAAGAAGGTTACTGTACTGCCTGGGGTGGTTGGTCCTGACAGTCAAGGGGGGAATGGGGAGTCTCTTTACCAAGTACTCACCTCCTGTGATTAAAATCGACAGCAAAACTACTACAAACTAATGCAGGAAGGAGTGCTATTGGCAGAAACAAGGGTCACCCCATCAGGCAGGGAATACGAAATGGGGAGTGGAAGCGTATTTTTAAATATCAGCTAACACAACACAACCAGTTGCAGGAATGAGGACGAAACTTTTCTTCTTATTTCAATGTAAATATTTTTGTGTTTTAACCAAAATTTCCCTTTGCCTTCCCATCCCTCTACTGTCTAAATAAGTTTTTAACATTGTTCATCAGTAATTGTTTTTTTTTTAAAATAAATTTATTTATTTATTTTTGGCTGCACTGGGTCTTCATTGCTGCACGCGGGCTTTCTCTAGGCGTGCAGGCTTCAGTAGTTGTGGTTCCCAGGCTCTAGAGTGCAGGCTCAACAGTTGTGGCACACGGGCTTAGCTGCTCCACGGCACGTGGGATCTTCCTGGACCAGGGCTCGAACCCATGTCCCCTGCATTGGCAGGCAGATTCTCAACCACTGCGCCACCAGGGAAGCCCCAGTAATTGTTACAGGATATCACAGGGGCAGTGTGACATAGCTAGAAGAGAAGTGAACATCACCAAGCTATGAAAACTATGGAGTTACAGACTTTGTATCTTCTTTTGGCAGGGGAGGGTTAGAAATGAACTTTTTTTTTTCCACATGGATAACCAATTGATCCGACATATTTTCATTGTACAGGGATAGGTATATCATGCTAAGCAGAAACAGAATTTCGCTGTAGTTTGCTTTCAAACTTTATTTGAAAGTTACGTCTGGTGAAAACAGGTATTTATGGATGCCAAGTTGACAAAGGGTGGACAGTGATGGCTTTGGACTGTATCACCTTAACTAAGCTGCAATCATACTTCCTAGAATTTCCTTTCCTCTATGGTTCTTGGCTAGCGTTGGCCACAGGAGAAATTTCCATGATATTTGCAAGGAAGAAGTGAAGCAGCTATGTTTATACTTGGAAGGTCGCTGTAGGGTCAGGTGTTATTGCAGTTCAAGCACAATGTTGTGGACCTGTTGGTTCACTTTACTGGTGTGAGGCAAGAGCCAGGTCTGCAGCTCTTTCAGCTCTCATTGGATCTCCCCCTTCAGCTTCTTCAACTCCTGGGCTAGGTGCATTTTTAGCTCTGGGATGAAAGACACCAGATTCTTCTACTGATCTCCTGCATCATGGAAGTTGGAGGCTTGGAGGTAGTGAAAGAAGTGAGTTCCAGTTTCTTCTTGAGAGCTTCAGCTCTTCCTTGAAGGTTCCAGCTATCCCGATCCTCCCCACTTCATGTTCACTTTTCATTCCTCACTGCCTATCCTGCCTACTTGAGGCCTCAGTACTAGATGCAGAAGCAATAGCTGTACGTGAACTGTTTAACTAGTTCCCATAATTATATAAGCTCAAATTTCCATAATAAATGCCTTATGGCATGTCACCCCTAGTGGTTTGGATTCTCTGATCAAACCCTGTCAGCTCTGGGGGTTGTACATATATTCTCTTAGTTTGTGACCTGGCTTTTATCTTTGTTTATGGTGTCCTTTATTGTACAGAAGTTTTAAGTTTGAATGTATCAAAATTTATTGTGTTTCTTGTATTTAAGCAAGTCTTCCTTATCCTGAGGTCATAAAACTATGCCCTTTTGAAAAAAGAAATTTTTTTTCTTTTTCCATATTCATAGCCAAATAATCTGTCCACATTTTTACTATAGCTTTATAAGAAGTGCTGATATTGTGTAAGGTAAGTTCCTTTACCTTATTCACCTTTTTCAAATTGTCTTAGATACTCTTGGTGTTTTGTTCTACAGTTTTTGAATCAGTATGTCAAGCTCTATAATTGGGATTTTTTAAAATTCTAATTGCATTTAATTTTTGGATAATTTTGGGAATAGTTGTCATCTTTTGACCTTGAGTCTTCCTGTTCATTTATTAAGGTCTTATTTTATGTCCTTCAATACTGTTTTCTACTTTTCTCTTTAAATATTTCACACATCTCCTAAGTTCATTCCTATGTACCTTATAGTTTATATTGCAGTTATGAATTAGATATATTTTTCTATTACATTTGTTAATAATATTTACATTTACCAATTTTTATATATTGGTCATATACCCAGCAACTTTACTAAATTTTCTGATTAGTTTTAATAGTTTCTCTGTGAATTTGCTTGAATTTTCTCTGTAGATAGTCATATTGTCTACAAATAAGAGTAATTTTGTCTATTCCTTTCCAATTCTTACATCTTTCTTTTCGTGTCTTATGGCATTGTATCACGAGTACAATGATAAATAGACACTACAATACTGGATATACATCTTATTCCTGACTTTAATTAAGGCTACTTCTGAAGTCTCATTTTGAAATATAAATCTTCCTGTAGGTTTTTTTGGGTTTTTTGTTTTGTTTTTTGGCTGTGTTGGGTCTTCGTTGCTGCATGGGATTTCTCTAGTTGTGGTGAGTGGGGGCTACTCTTTGTCACGGTGTGTGGGCTTATCGCAGTGGCTTCTCTTGCTGCAGAGCACAGGCTATAGGCCCGCAGGCTTCAGTAGTTGTGGCTCATGGGCTCTATAGCACAGGCTCAGTAGTTTTGGTGCACGGGCTTAGCTGCTCTGCAGCATGTGGGATCTTCCTGGACCAGGGCTTGAACCCATGTCCCCTGCATTGGCAGGTGGATTCTTAACGACTACACCACCAGGGAAGTGCCTAATGAGGATAGTTTAAGAGACTTCTGGGACAATATCAAACATGGTAATATTCACATTCCAAGGGCCCAGAAGGAGAATAGAGAGAAAAGGGGGCAAAGAACTTATTTGAAGAAATAATAAGTGAAAACTTCCCTAACCTGGGAAAAGAAACAGATATTCAGATCCAAAAAGCATAGAGTCCCAAACAAGATGAACCCAAAGAGGTCCACACCAAGACATGCTGTAATTAAAATGGCAAAAATTAAAGATATTTAATTATATTTAGATATAAAATAATTGGCATAAATATAAAGATATTTAAAAGCAGCAAGAGAAAAGCATTAGTTATATACAAGGGAACTCCCATAAGGCACTCACAACAAAGGAAAAGAATCCAAACATAATACTAAAGATAGTCATCAAATCAAAAGGGAAGAGAGCAAAAGGAGAAAGGAACAAAAAAAGAACTACAAAACAACCATAAAACAATTAAAAAGGCAATAAGTGCATACCTATCAATAATTACTTTAGGGAATTCCCTGGTGGTCCAGTGGTTAGGACTCCACGCTTCCACTACAGGGGGCATGGGTTCAATCTCTGGTCGGGGAACTAAGATCCTGCAAGTCACACAGCATGACCAAAAAAAAGTACTTTAAATATAAATGGATTAAATGTTCCAATCAAAAGACATAGAGTGGCTGAATGGATACAAAAACAAGGCCTATATATATGCTGCCTATAAGAGACTCACTTCAGATCTAAAGACAATACACAGACTGAAAGTGAGGAAATGGAAAAAGTATTCCATCCAAATGGAAATGAAAAGAAAGCTAGATTAGCAATACTTATATCAGACAAAATCGACTTTAAAACAAAGACTGTAACAAGAGACAAGGACATTACATACATAATGATCAAGGGAACAATCCAACAAGAAGATATAACAGTTGTAAGTTATATGCACCGAACATAGGAGTACCTAAATATATAAAGCAAATATTAACAAAACATAAAGGGAGAAATTAACAAAAATATAATACTAGTATGGGACTTTTACGCCACACTTACACCAATGGACAGATGATCTAGACAGAAAATCAATAAGGAAACAATGGCCTTAAATGACACATTAGACCACATCGACTTAATAAATATATATAGAACATTCCATCCAAAAGCAGTAGAATATACGTTCTTTTCAAGCACACATGGAACATTCTCCAGGATAGATCAAATTCTAGGCCACAGAACAAGTCTCAATAAATTTAAGAAGGTTGAAATCATATCAAGCATCTTTTCTGACTACAACAGTATGAGACTAGAAATCAACTACAATTTTTAAAACTGCAAAAAATGCAAACACATGGATGCTAAACAAAGTACTACTAAACAACCAATGGGTCCCTGAAGAGATCAAAGAGGAAGTTTTTAAAATACCCGAAGACAAATGAAAATGGAAACACAATGATCCAAAATCTATGGTATACTAAAAAACTGTTCTAAGAGAGAAGTTTATAGTGATACAAGCCTACCTCAGAAAACAAGAAAAAATCTCAAATAAACAATTTAACCTTACACCTAAAGGAACGAGAAAAAGGACAAAAAAAACCCAGATGTTAATAAAAGGAAAGAAATAGTAAAGGTCAGAGTAGAAATAAATAAAAAGAGACTAAAAGAACAATGGAAAAGGTCACTGAAACTAAGAGCTGATTCTTTGAAAATCTAAATAAATAGATAAACCTTTAGTCAGATTCATCAAGAAAGAAAGAGAACAGTCCCAATAAATAAAATCAGAAATAAAAGTTACAACCGACACTACAGATATACAAAGGATCATAAGAGATTATGATGAACAATTATATGCCAATAAAATGGACAACCTAGAAGAAATGGATAATTTCCTAGAAATGTACAACCTCACAAGACTGAATCGGGAATAAATAGAAAATATGAACAAACCAACTACCAGTAATGAAATTGAATCATCAATCAAGAAACTCCCAATGAACAAAAGTCCAGGACCAGATGGTTTCTCAGGTGAATTCTACCAAACACTTAAAGAAGAATTAACACATATTCTTCTCAAACTACTCCAAAAAATTCAAAAGGGAGGAATGTTTCCGAACTCATTCTACAAGGCCAGCATCACCCTGATACCAAAACCAGGCAAAGACACCACAAAAAAATAAAATTACAGTCCAATATCTCTGATGAACATAGATGCAAAATTCCTCAATGAAATACTAGCAAATCAAATTCAATAATACATTAAAAGAATCATACACCATGATAAAGTGAAATGTATTCCACAATGCAAGGATGGTTCAATATCTGAAAATCAATCAATGTGATACACCATATTAACAATTTGAAAATAAAAATCATATGATTATCTGATGCAGAAAAACTCTTGACAAAATTCAACATCCATTTATAATAAAAATTCTCAACAAAGTGGGTATAGAGGGAGCATACCCCAACATAATAAAGGCCATATATGATGAACCTATAGCCAATATCATATTCAATGGTCAAAAGCTGAAAGCATTTCCCCTAAGATCAGAGACAAGACAAGGATGCCCACTCTTGCCACTTTTATTCAACACAGTATTGGAAGTCCTAGCCACAGGAATCAAACAATAAAAAGAAATAAAAGGAATCTAAATTGGAAAGGAAAAAGTAAAACTGTCACTGTTTGCTGATGACATGATACCACATATAGAAAATCCTAAAGATGTCACCAGAAAACTACTACAGCTCATCAATGCATTTGGCAAAGTTTCAGGATACAAAATTAATATACAAAAATCTGTTGCATTTCTGTACACTAACAAGAAGTATCCAAAAGACAAATACAGAAAACAATCCCTTTTACAATTGCATAAAAAAGAATAAAATACCTAGGAATAAATCTAACTAAGGAGGTTAAAGACCTGTACTCAGAAAACTGAGACATCAGTGAAAGAAACTGAAAATAACACAAACGAATGGAAAGATATACCGTGTTTATGGATTGGAAGAATTAGTATTGTTAAAATGACATACTACCCAAGGCAATCTACAGATTCAGTGCAATTCCTATCAAAATGCCAACAACACTTTTCACAGACTAGAACAAATAATTCTAAAGTTTTGTAGCAACACAAAAGACCCTGAATGGCCAAAACAATCTGAGAATGAAGAACAAAGCTAGAAGTATTATACTCCCTTATTTCAAGTTATACTACAAAACTACAGTAATCAAAACAGTATAGTACTGGCACAAAAAGAGACACATAGATCAGTGGAACAGGATAGAGAGCCTAGAAATAAGCCCATACTCTTACAGTCAATTAATCTATGACAAAAGCAGCAAAAGTACACAATGGAGAAAAGACAGCCTCTTCAATAAATGGTGCTGGGAAAACTGGACAGCTATATGCAAAAGAATCAAACTGGACTACTTGCTCACACCATATACAAATATAAACTCAAAATGGATTAAAGACTTAAAAGTAACACCTGCAACCATAAAACTCCTAGAAGAAAACATAGGCAGTATACTCTTTGACACAGCGATATTTGGGGGGATATGTCTCCTCATGAAAGGGAAACAAAAGCAAAAGTAAACAAATGGGACTACATAAGGCTAAAAAGTTTTTGAACAGTGAAGGAAACTATCAACAAAATGAAAATGTAACCTACTGAGTGGGAGAAGATATTTGCAAATGACATATGCAAGAAAGGGTAAATATCCAAAATATACAAGGAACTCATACAACTAAATAGCAAAAAAACGGGCTTCCCTGGTGGCGCAGTGGTTGAGAGTCCGCCTGCTGATGCAGGGGACACGGGTTCGTGCCCCGGTCCGGGAATATCCCACATGCCGCGGAGCGGCTAGGCCCGTGAGCCATGGCCGCTGAGCCTGTGCGTCCAGAGCCTGTGCTCTGCAACGGGAGAGGCCACAACAGTGAGAGGCCCGCGTACCGCAAAAAAAAAAAAAAAAAAAAAAAAAGCAAAAAAAAAACAACCCAATTAAAAAATGATCAGAGGATCTGAATAGACATTTTCCCAAAATGACATAACAGATGGCCAACGGACACATGGAAAGATGCTCAACATCACTAATCATCAGGAAAATTCAAATCAAAACCATAATGAAATATCACCTCACACTTAGCAGAATGGCTATTATCAAAAAGACAACAAAAACAAATGTTGGTGAGGATGTGGAGAATAGGGAACCCTCATGTGCTTTGGTAGGAATGAAGTTGGTACAGCTACTATGGAAAACAGTATGGTGATTCCTCAAAAAATTTAAATAGAACTACCATACAATCCAGCAATTCCACTTCTGGGTATTTTTCTGAAGTAAACAAAAACACTAATTTGAAAGCATATCTGCACATCTATGTTCATTGCATCATTATTTACAATAGCAAGATATGGAAGCAACCTAAGTGTCTCTCCATAGATGAATGGATAATGAAGATGTGGTATATATACATATACAATGGAATATTACTCAGCCATAAAAAAGAATGAAGTCTTGCCATTTGCAACAACATGGATGGATTTAGAGGGTATTATGCTATGTGAAGTAAGTCAGTCAGATAAAGACAAGTACCATATGATTTCACTTATATGTAAAATCTAAAAACAAAACAAATGAATAAACTTAAAACAGGAACAGACTCAGAGATACAGAGAATTAACTGGTGGTTTCCAGAGTGGAGGGAGGGAGATGAGTGAAATGGGAGAAAGAGATTAAGAAGTACAAACTTCCAGGGACTTCCCTGGTGGTCCAGTGGTATAGAATCCACCTTCCAATGCAGGGGACATGGGTTCGATCCCTGGTTGAAGAACTAAGATCCCACATGCCGCGGGGCAACTAAGACCACACGCCACAGCTACTGAGCTCCCACACCTCAACTAGAGAGGCTGCGTGCAGCAAACTACAGAGCCCACATGCCCTGGAGCCCACACGCCACAACTAGAGGGAGAAAACCCATACGCCACAACTAGAGAGAAGCCCACATGCTGCAACGAAGAGCCCACGCACCACAACAAAAAGATCTTGCATGCCACAACAAAGACCTAATGCAGCCAAAAATATAAATAAATAAATAAATAAATAAATAAATAAATAAATAAATAGAAGTACAAACTTCCAGTTATAAAATAGATAAGTCACGGGGGTATAATGTACAGCATAGGGAATATAGTCAATAATATTGTAATTACTCTGTATGGTGACAGATGGTAACTAGATTTATTGTGGTGATCATTTTCAATTATACTTCAGTAAAAAAAGAAAAAAAGAAAAAAGATTCCATTGTATGTATAAACCACGGTTTGCTTACCCATTCTTCCATCAGTGGACACTTGGGTTTCTTCTATGTTTTAGCTATTGTGAATAATGCTGCTGTGAACATGGGTGTATAAATATTTCTTTGAGACCCTGCTTTCAATTCTTTTGGGTATAGACTCAGAAGTGGAATGGCTGGATCATATGGTAATTCTATTTTTAATCTTTGAGGAACTGCCATACTGTTTTCCACCGTGGCTATACCGTTTTACATTCCCACCAACAGTGCACAATAGTACCAATTTCTCCACATCCTTGTCAGCACTTGTTATTTTCTGTTTTGTTTTCTTTTCTTTCGATAGTAGCCTCCTAATGGGTATGAGGTGGTACTTCACTGTAGTGTTGATTTGCATTTCCCTAATGATTAGCGATGTTGAGCATTTTTTCATGTGCTTATTGTTCTTTCATATATATTCTTTGGAGAAATGTCTATTCAAGTCTTTTGCCCATTTTTGAGTCAGGTTGTTTGCTATTTTGTTGTTGAGTTTAGGAACTCTCTATATATTCTGGATATTAATCCCTTATCAGATATACAATTGCAAATATTTTCTCCCATCCTGTGTGGCCTTTCTACTCTGTTTATAGCATATTTTGATGCACAAAATTTTTACAGTTTTTGTTGTTGTTGGGTAGAGTGTTCTGTATATGTCTGTTACATCTAGTTGGTTTATTGTGTTAAGTCTTCTATTTCCTTATTTATCTTCTCTCCGTTTGTTCTATCCATTATTGTAAGTAGGATATTAAAGTTGCCAACTATTATTGTTGAACTATTTCTCCCTTCAATTCTGTCCATTTTTGCTTTGTATATTTTGATGGTCTGTCATTAGGTACATAACTTCTTCCTGTATTGAATATTTTATTAATATATAATGTCCTTCTTTGTCTCTTGTAAACTTTTTTTTTTTTTTTTGGTTTAAGTCTATTTTGTCCGATATTAGTAGTATAGCTACTCTTATTCTCTTTTGGTTACTATTTTCATGGAATATCTTTTTCCATTCTTTCACTTTCAACCAGTTTATGTCTTTGCTTGTCAAGTGAGTCTCCTGTATAGAGCATATAGTTGGTTCATGTGTTTTTATCCATTCTGCCCATCTCTGTCTTTTGACTGGAGAGTTCAATCTATTTAAAGTAATTTAAAGTAATTATTACTTTATTGATAAGGAGTGGCTTGCCTCCATCATCGTGCTGTTTTCTGTATGCCTCATAGCTTTTTTTTGTCCCTCATTTCTTACAGTACTGTCTTCTTTTGTGTTTAGTCAATTTTTTGTAGTGAAATGTTTAAATTCCTTTCTCATCTTCTTTTATGTATATTCTATAGCTATTTTCTTTGTGGTTACCATGGGCATTACATTTAACTTACATCCTAAATTAGAACACTCTAATTTGAATTTATACCAGCTTAATTTTGATAACATACAAAAACTCTGCTTCCTCACAGCTCCATCCCTACCCTCTTTCAGTTGTTGATGTAACAAAATTACATCTTTATATGGTGTGTGCCCCCAAACATAAGCTAATACTTAATTAAAATGCATTAATCTCGGGCTTCCCTGGTGGCGCAGCGGTTGCGCGTCCGCTTGCCGATGCAGGGGAACCGGGTTCGCACCCCGGTCTGGGAGGATCCCACATGCCGCGGAGCGGCTGGGCCCGTGAGCCATGGCCGCTGAGCCTGCGCATCCGGAGCCTGTCCTCCGCAACGGGAGAGGCCACAGCAGAGGGAGGCCCGCATACCACAAAAAAAAAAAAAAAAAAAAAATGCATTAATCTCAAATTATGTAGAAAACAAGATTTGGAATTACAAATCAAAATTACAGTAATACTAGCTTTTACATTAATAATTTTTTCTTTAAATGTGTTAGTCTCAAATCATTTAGAAAACAAAGTACAGTTACAAACAATTATTATAATTAATTTTTAAATTTTTGTGTATTTAAATCAATCAATATTTTCCTCTATTGCTTCAGATTTTGACTCATCCTTGAAAAGTCTTTTTTCTAACACCTCCACAAAAATCAATTCCAGACCTAAACATAAAAGGTAAAATAACAAAGAATTTTAAAAATAACAGAAGAATATCTTCATGACTTTGGATAGGCAAAGATTTCTTTTAAAGGACACAAAAGCAGATGATTAAGCTTTATTAAAATTAGTAACTTTGTTCACCAAAAGAAAACTTTAAAAGAATGAAAAGGCAGGCCTCAGAGTGGAAGAAGATATCTGCTTCTATATATATTTAACAGAAGTCTTGATTCCAAAATATCTATCTCTATCTATACATAAATATTCTTACAAATTAATAAGAAAAAGATAGTAACCCAATGGAAAAATAAGGAAACCACTGGAACAGGCGCGTCACACAAAAGGGGATATCCAAATGGCTGATAAGCTTAAGAAGAGATGCTCAACTTGAACAGTCTTCAGGGAAATAAATGTAAATTAAAACACATTTTGCTAAAGGTCAAATAGCTAGGGGATTTGAACCTAGGCAGTTTGTTAACCTCTCTTGCTCTATTTACTTATATGTCAATTGAGGATATTAATGTCTATATCCTCAGGATCTTACAGTTTGAGGAGAAATAAGGGAAACAACAGAATATAGATAACTATGTACCGAAATACAGTGAATTATGTATGGAAAATCCAGACCTAGAGACACAGTGACCATATTTTTTACCTAAAACTCAGCACAAACATACTTAACAAAATGTTCATACACCTTTCATCTTACAAGCTTTTTCTTGTTCTTTGTCAACTTCCCCTGATTCCAGTGCGCATGCTGTTATTGTAAATAGCCTCTCTCCTCCCCATAATAGCTAGCATGTAGCTAAAAACTCAATCTCATTCAACTCTTGTAAGAATCCCATTACGTATTATTTTCTCACTTAAGAGACCATTCCCATTTTATAAGAAATTGAGGCTTAGAGTGAATAGGCCACTTATCTGAAGTCACAGAAAAGTTCAGTGACAAAGTTGGGATTTGAAGCCAGGTTTGTCCAACTGCAAAATCCACATTTTCCATCATCTTGCTCCACTGTTCCCTGACTGCATAAGCTGCTGTCTCTGTGGGCCCGAAAAAGTGGGTGTGTGTATCCAGGCTCACAAGGCCTGCTTCTGGTGCCTTGGCACTGCAGTCTGGGTGGGTCCTGGGTGGGGTTGGGGGGTGACACAGCCCCTTCTTCTTGGAGGAAAAGCTCCTCAAAAAGAAACACGTTGAGAAATGGAATGGTGTGTGTAAGATTTGGGAGTTATGGTGGGGGCGGCGGGGAGCATCTAGAACTTTCTGACCTCACGTAAGAGAGAGTCCTTCCCACCCATGCCCCATCCCTAGGGCTCTCATTCCTGTATCCTCATCTCTGACCCTGCGTACTCTGGTCAGAACACAATAAGCCTAGACCTGGGATCAGATTGGATGCTTGCACATCATTTTGCCCACAATCTCACATTCCAGGCTGCCTGGGGGTTGCTCAGAGGCAGGGCCGGTAGTTGCTGAAGTGGGAAGTGGGGGAGGGCAGGAACCCAGCAAGGTTCCTCCAGCCCTTACTTTGCAGAGCCGACAGGGCATGTTGGTGTTCCAAACAGCTGACACCTATGGACAATGCCACTGAACTGAACCTCGACCTGGTAGAGTCCTTTCAATCTTAGGCATTGATTTGGGGAGGCAGAATGCTATGGGAGCCTGGAAGGCAGGAATCCCTCAGAACTCTGCAATCACAGCATAGTGCTCACCGGCCAATTCTAAATGATTTACACGCATTAACTCATGTAATCACACAGCAACTCCATGAGGTACCTACCATCGTTATCCATTTTACAGGTGAAGAAATTCAAACAGTAACTTGTAACTTGCCCAAGGCCATGGGTAAATACTGATTATCCAACTGTAAAATGGGATACAAATGCCTGCCTTACACCTACATAATTCAGGTTTTGTAGGACATCAACTCTCATGCATTTGCAATAAATTAGTATTTCTTAATCTGGAACCATTAATGTTTTTACCCTTCTACTTTTTTGTATACAGGAAAGATTTTTCCAGTGGGCCCTAAGTAATGTGGGTGCAGAAAGTTCCTGGAAAGACCCAAAAGAAATTGGTAACTACAGCAGTGTCTCCAGTCAGGGAAAGGTGGGAAATTTACATTTCACAGTGGTTAAACAAGATATTTAAATTAATTTTTTTTTTTTTTTTTTTTAATTTAAGGGCTTGCGCAGTCACAGGTGAGTGTGGCCAGGGCTTCTGCTTCACAGACAGTGGAGAGGATGAGCCAAAGCTTGAAGGCGAAGCTTAACATCCATCTGCACTGGCAGGGTGGCTCGCCCGGGATCACCAGAGCTCAGGGTCCTTTACCCGACAGCACGGGCTGGGGTTGGGGGTGGGATTTTTTTAATGCATAAGGAGGGAGGGCGCTGGGGCACACGGAACTTTGGAACTTCGCGGGGTTGGCTGCGCCCGGGAGGCGGTGCCTGGGCTGCGGGGAAAAAAAGGCCCGGCCAGTCCGGCCGGGTCCTGTCCAATTTAAGAGCTCTCCCCGGCAGCTGCGGCCGTTCCTGGACAGCAAGGCTCGCTCCCTTATTTAAAGCAGGTGTCCTCACTCGCTTCTCGCCTTGCCCACACAGCCCAGAGGCCCCCGGCTCCCCTTTCTGCGCCCATCTGGGCAAGGTCCGCGCCATGCCCAGATCCGGGCAGCGAGGCTGCCGGCCGCCCGCTACCTCGGGCGCCCGGGTCCAGCGCCCGCGCTCCAGCTGCTCTCCCGCGCCCGCGTCCCCCGCGCTGCCGCGCCGCTCGGCAAGCCCAGCCCCACCCCGTGCAGCCGGACGCCTCGAGTCCTCCTTCTCCGTCGAGGCCATCCTGGCCAGACCCGACCGCCGTGCGCCCGCCATCTCCCCTCTGTCTGGCTCCGCCGGCGCCGCCGTGGGCTTCTGGACCGCGCTCTCCCGGCCTCCCGCTCCGGTTCTGCCCGGCGCGTGCCCGGCGACGTGGCTGCCCGCTTACCTGAGCGCGGGGCTCGACCAGCCGTGCCCCCAGCACCCGGTGCTGCGGCTGCGCGCCGCCCACTGCTGCGGCCTCCAGGGCCTCGGCGTCACAGGTACGAGGTGGCGGACGGCCGCGACGGTGGGCACAGGGTAGAGGGGAAGTCCCCGAGTTTGAGAGCCACACACGGTTAGAGTGGGGGAAACGCTATGACCCTTGAGCCTGCCGTTGATACCGGGCGGAGAGAGGGACCCAGACCGGGTGGGAGGCTGCCCGGCCCGCCGCTGAGGTGGCAGAAGGTGTGTGTGTGTGGTGAGGCGGGTGCGGAGCGGGAGGTGAGGGAGGGCCAGAGGGGGCTCGGAAGACAACTAGGGCCAGCGCAGGGCTGCAGGGGGCCCAGCCCCGCGTCCATGGTCAAGGGATTGGTAGAGGCCCTTGCTCCCTCCCACACCCGCTTTGGATAACGCTTGGTGGCGCAGGCTCTTCCCCAAAGCGGCTCTCGTCGCGAACCCAGGGCCCGGTCTTAGACGGGAGAAGCGGATGCTGCCGCTGGTACCCTCCAGCGAGGAGCTGTTGGGAGTTAGCCGACGCGGTTACGGCCTCTGCTTCTCACCTCTGTGTGAGCTTAGGTTCCGCACTTCACTGCTCTGCGCCTGCTTGCTTATAGCTCTTAGAGTGGTACCTTGGGGCTCTGGGCCCTGGAGCGCAGTCACTTAAATCCTAGCGAGACTCTAACCATTGAGGTAACTTTCTCCTTTAGCATTAACATCCATCTACACAAGTTTCTGCCATCTTTGGCTATGTGGTTCATGCATCCACGTGGTTCCCATGAAGGAAAACAGAAGCAGTTAGTGCAAGCCTTATTGACCCATACCAAGATCCTTGTAAGACAATCTTACCTGGTTCCTATTTCCTGGGTTCCCCCCATCCTGCATCTCCTCAACTTCCTTCAGCTGGCATTTCTCCTAACCATGTGGGAGAGAAACTCTGGCCTCCCAACCCCATCCAAATTCGTGCCACTGAATGAGAGCCACAGCCTTCACTCCAAGCCACCTTTTTCTAACATCCCCACACACCTGAGGTTTGAATTGCAGTTTACTACTTTGTATATGGTTGTCTCATTTTTCAAGTTAGTTTTTGCATGGGTATTACATCCACACAGTTCAAACTTCAAAATGTTAACTGAGATATAGTGTGGAGAAGAGTTTCCTCTACCACTCCTGTCCCCCAGCCACCTGGTTCTCCCCACCCCACAGGCAGCCAGACACCAGTTTCTTTATTCTTCCAGAGGTATTTTATACCTGCACACACGTATATATGTGTGAAAATAAATACATATATACATACATACACACACACACATTCTTCTAACCCCCATACTAGACACACTGCTCAGCACCTTACTCTTTTCACTTGACCGTGTATCAGAGATTTTTCCTTGTAAGTCCATGCAGAGCTTCTTTGCCACAGAATGGTCCATTGTAAGGATATACCATATTTTAAATCTGGCCCCATTGATTATTTTTCATAGTTTGCTATTACTGCTTATGTTTATGGTAAGCCAGGTGAGCCCAGTGGTTTGGGTCTTGGGCAGCCAGGCCTCACTCCCTTCACTGGGGCAGTTTCGTTTGCCAGCCCTGGAGCCTCCCCAAGGCTAGTGGGAGCTGAGCAGTCTTAGCACTGCACTTGCCAGGCCTCTGTCTGGAACACTTCCCTCCAAGCTAGCCCAGGGGTTCACTTCCTCACTCCTTTGGAGTTATGACTCAGGTACTGCCCCCTGGCAGACCAATCTCCATCTCTGCTGGCCCACAGCTCTATGAGCTGAAAAGCACCCTCGTGTGCATTAGAAAAGGTCACCCCCTAACTTCAAGCTGGCACAACACCTTGTCAGGCAGGATGAATTGGCCTGTGGAGAGTGGGCAGAATTTCAGACTCCACTTACCCTCTCAGCTGGGTACCTGTGTGCAGGGCACAAGCTATACATAGTGGCCCTGTTCAAGTGTCAACTTAGTGAGGTGCCTACCTTTCTAAAGATACAAACTATCCCCCCTCCCCCTCCCACACACTTAACCTTGTCCTTCCCTGTTTTATTCTTCTCACTAGCACTAATCCCTTTCTGACATACTTAATATTTTACTTATTTGCCTTTTTTTATGGTTAGGGATTTTCTGTTTTGTCCTGGAAACATGCCTGAAACATAGTAGACATTCAAAAAGTTGAATGAACAAAAAGGATGAACCCTCACTCTTTGTTCAGAAGCAGGTCGCTTCTCTGCTCATCCCATAGGGTTTTCCTGAAGTAGCCAAGGAAAGGAAAGGAGAGATGGAGGTTTGGCAGCTCCTCTTAGGGCCAAAGATTATGCCACTCACTTGAAGAATAATGGAGGCCGAAGCGGTCTCACAACACTGTACCTTCTTTCTCATTTGTTTTACTTCTGTGCAGTCTCTTCCCACCCTGCCTTCTTGCTGTGTTACCTGGCCAAGGGTAAGACAGGGCAGTGGAGCTGTGAGCTTGTTCTCTCTCCTCTAAGATGAGAAGCTAGGGGGTTACTGGCTAACCTCTCCTCCTGCTAATTGCTCTTCAGGCTTGGAGCTGGCTCACTGCCTAGGCCTCTGGGGTCCCCGCGACTGGGCCCAAGCTCAGGACCTTCAGGACACTGAGAGATCCCAAAAGAGGGTTCGAACCATGTTTAACTTGGAGCAGTTGGAAGAGTTGGAGAAAGTGTTTGCAAAACAGCACAACCTAGTGGGGAAGAAGAGAGCCCAGCTGGCAGCCCAGCTCAACCTTACAGAGAACCAGGTGAGAGCAGGGACTCCTGTGGGGCCCGGGCTGCACCTAGGGACAGATACTACTCTCTCAAAGACCCTGAGTGGGGGCTGGGAGGAATTTATAGGCCTTCATCCTCTGTGCCACGCCGATGGGGGAGACAGGCCCTAACCACTGGCACACTCCCTTTCCTATATGATGAGAAAAACAGTCCTATTTGAAATCACATTATGGAAACAACACATGGTGTTAATCTAGAACTTTATAACGTAATGTTTCCATGCTAAATAAGGAGCTGACAGTGAAATTAAGTAGGTATTCAAGGGACTAAATATTAAAAATAATAAACATTCCCTTGACCCCATATTCCCCTCTGGCTACTGTATCATCTCTCTGCTCTTTTCAGAGGCAAACCTATCAAGAACTGGCTATGTTCTCTCTATGTCCTCACCTCCCATCTACTCCTTAACTCATTGCAATGTGAATTCTTTCCCTACCATTTCATTGAACCTTCTCATCAAGGTCTCTAATGTCCTCTATGTTGCCAAAGTCAACAGATGCTTTCCTTTCCTCATCCTACCCCACCACTCAGTACAGTTAACCACTCCTTCTCTTATGAAATACACTCTTCTCTTGGCTTCCAGACACCACACTCTCTTGGTTTTTCTCCTGGCTTTTTGGTCCTTTCTTCTTGGTTGCCTTTGTAGGCAACTCTTCTCTTTGTGACCTCAAAATTTCCTCCCTAGCTGATTTAATCTATCCGCATGGGTTTTAAATACTATCTGTAAGCCAATGACTCCCTAATATTTATCTTCAGCCCACCTCTCTTTCCTGACTTGTACATCTAACTACCTTCTTGAGGCCTCCACTTGGATGTCTTGTGGGTAGCCATTTTAAACTTAAGTCAGAACTTCAATTCTTGATTTTTTTTTCTCCCCATATCTCTTCCTTTTCCCACACATGGCACCACTGTCCACCCAGTTGCTCAAAATACTTAGTCATCCTAGATTCCTCTTTCTCTCCCACTTCAATCCATCAGCCAGCCTTTTCACTTCCACCTCCAAAATACAACTGGAATCATTTCATTTCTCTCCACTGCCCCCAGTTCCAAATGGGATTGTTTTTCTCATCACACAGGGAAGAGAGCGTGCAGCCCCAGCTCTCACTGGTTCCCTGCAATAGTCTCCCCAGCTGTCTCCCCAAATCTGTTTATATCCATTCTTCACACAACTGCCAGATGTGCAATTTACTTGACATGTAAATAGGACTGTGTTGCGCATCCCACTTAAAAGCTTGAAGATGGGCTTCCCTGGTGGCACAGTGGTTGGGAGTCCGCCTGCCGGTGCAGGGAACACGGGTTCGTGCCCCGGTCCGGGAGGATCCCGCATGCCGCAGAGCGGCTGGGCCTGTGAGCCAT
Source organism: Physeter macrocephalus (assembly GCF_002837175.3). Taxonomy (NCBI): domain Eukaryota; kingdom Metazoa; phylum Chordata; class Mammalia; order Artiodactyla; family Physeteridae; genus Physeter; species Physeter macrocephalus. The sequence goes on from NC_041225.1 coordinate 87,795,200, forward strand.
GGCCGCTGGGCCTGCGCGTCTGGAGCCTGTGCTCCGCAGCGGGAGAGGCCACGGCGGTGAGAGGCCCACGTACCGCAAAAATAAATAAATAAATTAAAAAAGCTCGAAGTTGATACTTCTAACCCATGGCCTTCACAGTTTCCCTTCCTTTGCTTTCCCCTCTCAGATGTGTCTGCCATGCTCTCCTCCTTTTTGGTCCTCAGATGCTCCAAGCTTGGTTCCCCTGCCCTGGCTTGCTTTTTTCTCTGTCCCCATCGGGCTGGCCTCTCATCCTCTGAGCCTCGGCTTAAGCGCTGGTTCTTCAGGGAGGCTCAAACCCCTGTTCATACCCCCATTTGTGTTTATACATGTGTTTCCATGTTTGTTATTAGTCTCCCTCCACTGGACTATGAGCTCCATGAGGGCAGAGACCATGCCTCTACTGCTCACTGTTATCACCATCGCCTAGGGTGATGCCTACGTAGTTCATATCAGGAGCTCAATAAATATTTGTTGAGTGAATAAGTGGTGACTGGAATTAGAGGGAAGGGTGTGCTTCCCTTAGAATGAAGAGTAAATTTTGACCAGAGACGAGTGGGCACTGTGGGAATCGGGGAAGCAGTGGGAACTGCTGATCACATTCTGATCTCTTCTCACTGCCTCAATTACAGGTGAGGGTCTGGTTCCAAAACCGCAGGGTTAAGTATCAGAAGCAGCAAAGGCTGAGACTGCCAGCTGCATCTGCCATGGCTGCCTCCCCGGACGAGCCCTCCAGCAGCTCCAACACCACCATCCAGAAAGAAGACGCAGAGTCAGGAGTGGACAGCTGAGGACTGGGACAGAGGCTCAACCCAAGCTGTTTGGGCTAGTTCTTCCTGGTGGCACCAACTGGACCTCCCTGTTCCAATTCTTAATGAAGAGCTTGTCAGGTCAAAGGGCATCAGGGGAATCTGAACTGTCAAGCAGGGGACCCCCTTTTCTATATCTACCCCTGGGAGCTGTAATAATGCAAATGGTCATGGGTACAGACTTTGGCCTTCAGCTATGTCCTTGGCTAAGTTACCAAACTTCTGAAGTTTTTTTTTCCCCACCTGTATAATGGGTATGTTGATAACGTAGATTTCCCAGGGCTGAGATTATGTCTGTAAAACACTTATAGTGTGCCAGGCTCAGTACTAAGTGTGCAGTAACTATTAAGGCTTATAGGTCCCCTTCACCTGTGGGAGTAATACCTCACCACTGGCTCCTCCAGGGATTAATCTTTGCCTGGCCTGGCTGTAGACGAGAGAGGGCCTCCTTGAATCAGTATCTGGGCCTAGAAGACTCTTCCCCATTGGAGATGGTGGAGTTGAGAGCAAAGAAGGAAGGGCAGACCATTTAGCCCATTTCCTCTCACAGAATTTCCCAAAGTTTTCTTATTTTGTCTGAACTGTTAACACTCTCAGAAGGAGCTCAGGCCAGCTGCCTCCTTGGAGCAGACATGCTACCCTGAACACCATCTTTTTCCGTCTAGCTACTTGACTTGACCCCCTATCCATCTTCATACAGAGAGAGTTAACTCTGCCTTTGCCAAAACTGGCATTTTGTCAGTTTGTCAATACTCTGCTGTATTATTATTCCCCTGCTTCACAACCAGTTCTCATGGCTCCCATTCCTTCCCAGGAATCTACTCAGTTTCTTTCCAAGAAGCGTAGCTGATAGCCTACACTTGTGAAGCCTGCCACCAACATTTCCAGAGCTAATTTCTCTAGCACTCCACGTTCCCTGGGCGGGCTTCCGTTGAGGGTATTCATTTAGAATACAGAATGACTTCTGGCTGTTGAGATGAACTGGTGGAAGGAGGACTGCCCTGCCACCTTGTGGTGAGAGAGGGCATGGTCCACACTGCTCTCCAGAGTTTTCTGAGGGAGGGAGGAAAGGCAGGGAGCAGGGGTGGCCTTGGAAAACCACCTGCCGCCAAGGCAGTTGACCATCGTCTCCAGGACCAAGCTGCAGCTGGAGGGAGGCCAGGGTCCAGCTTCAAGAACCCTCCTGTTTCTGTCTTCCGGGAAATCCTTCGTAATGCTGGACCCAGTCAGCCCTATTAAAGGAACACAGCTACATCTGCCTCTTCCAGGAACCATCGGCTCACTTTTTTTTTTTTTTTAATCACCAGCAGTGACCTATTCAGCAGTTACTGGGCTCTATCAAATCCCTAAATGTCACCATGAGACCGCAGCAGATGCAGACACAGGTCCCTTTTTGAGTAGCACAGAATCAATTGGAGGACGAGGGAACAAACTGAGACATGGTGGTCAGGCCTGGCTGTGGGGACAAATGTTCAGGTCAGTCCTGAACAAGAGAATAGGTCCCTCTCCTGTTGTCAGGACAATGTGCATCTGCAGACTCACTTCTGCATACAATTTCACGGGTCCTTAGACCCTCCAGCACCCCCAGGCAACAAGGTCCCTACGCCCTGAAGAGTCTGAGGAAGACACATGTCCAGCTTGATCTTTCGTAGGACAGTCTGCCCCGCTGCCAGACCGCCTACGGAAATAGGAAATCTTGCGCCGGACTTTATAGGATGGATAGGTGGGGTAAGCTAGTTCTTCCCTTCAGGTTGAGGGTCAGAGAGGATAGCAGTAAGTCAGCCCGTTGCTGTCCCACCTCATGACTGGGTCCAGAGACCGCTTTACTCAAGACGCACCACTGGGTGGCAGAGACAACAGACACAAACGTGAACTCGGATACAGGTACACAGATCAAAACTACACGCACACACAAGCTCTGGTACTGGCCACGAAGATAGAGACAGAGGCAAAACTGCGCAAAGGCAGGCCCAGCTACACCCAGTAAACGAACTACTTAACCTACAGATACATAAACCAAAAAGATCCAAATTAAGACCGGCTAGCGCGCAAACCCTCGCAGCCTCGGGGACACTCACGCTGGGTTCATGGCCAGTGAGGGGCGGGGCCTCCCGGGTTGAGGCGGGGTCAAGGGTCAGCAGGCGGAGGTACGCCCAAGATGGCGGCCTCCATGTGCGACGTGTTCTCCTCCTGCGTGGGCGTGGCGGGCCGAGCCCGGGTAGCCGTGGAAGTCCGTTTCGTGAGCAGCGCCAAGGTGAGGCCGCGGAGGACCGTGCCGGGGTCCCCCCACCCGGCCCGGCCTTGGAGACAGCCCCACCGGACCCCATGCCTGGAATCCAGAGGTTCCTCTGCCGCTCGGACGCTGCGGCCCGTTCCCGGCTCGGGGCCCGGGGGCTACCTGTGCCCGCGCGCAGGGTTCCGGGGCGGTCATGCGGTGGGCCCGAGCCCCCTGAGTTTCCGTGCGCGTCCCTTGCCCCCGTGGAACCGGGCCTTTCCGCCAGTGGGGCCGGGGAGCGCCAGGCCGGGGACATTACTGCTGGGTCCTGGGAGCTGTGGGCGGGTCGCGCTGGGCATGGGGAGCTGCAGTACAAAAAGGCGTGGGTCCTCAGGGAACTTTGTGAGTGAGCTTTGGGTGGGGGTTGAGGGAAAAGGCCAGGACAGGACACTTCACGAAGGGTCTTGGAGTGTTAAGGAGTTTGGACCGAAGCCGGTAGTAGCATTGAAGGGTTTAAATCAAGAGGGTGACATTTTGTTGTTTTATTATCGTGTTTTAGAAGTTCATTGTAGAAAAAAAGCATGTAAAGAAAGAGAAGGTAAAACACTCAGAATCTATATTTGTGCAAATATGTGCATATTAAAACTGTATTTTTAGAAACTGCTTTTCGATGCAGCAGTAAATATTTTAATATCAATAATGCTACGTATTAATTTTTAAGAGTTGAGTAATAGTCTGTTTCATGGGAGGACCACTGTTCGCTCAACAACTGCTCATTTATGGACCCTTATGTTGTATCTTGTTTTTCATCCCTGAGGTCAAAGGTATTGGAGCTCAGTGTCTGTGCACACATCCTTTTGTTCTCACCAGCACTGAATATTTTCTTTCTTGGTTATCTTTGCTGGTTGATATGTGCAAAATGATATCGCTTTGTTCTTATTTATATTTGTTTACTAATGAGGTTGAACAGTTTGTCATGTGTAGTGGCTGTGTGTATCCTTGGTCCTTGCCCTAGATGTCAGCCTTCTAGTCATCTGTCTCCTGCTCTCAACATCATCGTACTCATCCAGTTCCCGAACCCAACCTTCCATTGTCTTCTTTTCACTCCAGAGGCATCTGGAGCATTCCTCTCTTTCCGTGGTAAATCAGCTCCCATATCCTTGGCCTCCTCAGCTGCCCACAACCCCATCTCCACCCCAAGGCCTCCAGTGCTCTTCATTGGCTCACAGTTTGATGGTGTCTCAGTTCATCGCTGCTAGCCTGCAGAGTTATTCACCTTTACTTTCACTTCACCCCTATCTCTCAGGCCTCTCCTTGTTTTACTTCTTCCCTCTTACTTCATCACTTCAGCCACTCTCCTTGCCCAATTGTCCTGTCCTAGCCTTCTATCAAAACCCCAGCTCTGGAAGAATGAGCTGGCTTCCCTCTCCATGCCTACAACTGATCTGCTGCTGCAGAAGAATCACATACCCAGACCTGGTGACAAGATGGCTTATCCTGGGCTTTTTGCCTCTACATTCATCAAGTGAGATTGGTTTGTGATTTTTTTTTTTCCTTTATGGTATCTTCCTTAGGTTACCACATCAAAATTATGCTTGTTTGTTTTATGGTTTTGTTTTTGTTTTTTAATAGACAAGCTTTCCATTTTTTCTCTGTTATTGGATAGTTTAAATAGCACAAGAATTACTTATTTGGTTTGAGAAAGCTGGCTCATGAAACCATATAGACTAGGGGCTTCACATGGGGGTAGTTTTTGACCACCTTCTCTATTGCCTCTATGGATATTGGCAGGAATGATTTCCAAAATTTTACCAATTGCTATGGCAGGGGCATGACCAGTCAGAACAGAAACCTGACCAAATATGGTAGATGTCAACCGGGATGCTGTACTAATGCACATCAGGCAGGTAATGGCATTGCAAGTCTGTCTTGGCTTTGTTCCTTTTGAATTCACTTTTGGCATTTGATATTTTTCTAGAAAATAATTTAATAAAGAATTAATTTACTACATAGTCTTAGATTTTTTGGTACAATCTTTTTTTTTTTTTTTAAACTTAAACTTTTCAAATTGGAGATAACATTGCATAGTTTGTACCCTTTCCATTCAGGTTCCGTTCTCTCCAGTCTTCTTGGTAATATGAATTAGAGTTGTTTTTCTTGAAATACTTTATATGTTTGGGGGATAAGTGGTTTCATAGAGGAACAGCTCTGATTCTTCCCTTTGCTTTACTAAATATTTCCTATATTTGGTCCTCCAGAAGGAGAGAGAAAGAGATCAATATTTATTCAATATTGAGATTTGAGATTGTCAGAAGTAATGTGGATACCTGTCCATATCTTGTTGTCCCACAGAGGAAGACCAGGTTTTCATTTTGCTGGGTGGGTCCCAGGGGCTACTAGGCATGGAGGTGGGCTTCTAGAAAGACAACCAGGCTGCATCCACGGCTTTGCCAGTGGTTTTGTTCCAGCTGTCCCACTGTACCATATTAGAGCTCCCAGAGTTATTCACAGGATTGAGATGTGTGGCTCACGGGCTGCTCAGGGCCTGTCCAGGTCTATACATCCTGCTGCTCTGCACCTCTGACAGAGGTGCCCCTGTCTATCCAGAACGCCAGTGCTAGAAGGAAACCGGGAGCTACCCAGGAAGCCACGTGACAGGACATTTCACTGCTGTGTCAATTATTTCCTTTCTCTCTCTTTTCATGACAGTTCACTGTTGGCAGTGGCACCACTCCTCTGTATAGTGGGAGAAAGTGCCCAGCTGGGCCAGTAACTGCCTAGGTTCTGAAGCTGTCTCCTGAGTCCCTTTGCACATTTGAGAGATGGCAGTTCAACAGTTGTTTTCTCATCCTTCATCCCGTACATATCCACAGTGCTTTAGACCAGTACTTCTCATTTAATGTGCGTATGAATCACCTGGGCATCTGCAGCTGATTTTAACAACGCAGATTCTGATTCAGCAGGTGTGGAGTGGGGCCTGAGATTCTGCATTTCTACCATCTCCCAGGCAATACCCATGCTGCCCAGTCCATCACTTCACTTTGAGTAGTAAGGAGCTAGAGTTCATGAAATTCCTTCACCTGTGCTATATCATTGCATCCTGGAAACTACCTGGTAGGTATTATTATAATACCCACTTTTCACATGGTAAACAGAGGCAAAAAAGTGAAGCAACTGGCTCAAAGTTTCACAGCAAGTTAGCATTAGGACTGGTGCTAGGATTAGTCATTCCTTTCAGTGTAACACCTGAGAACTTGTTGGGTACCAGGTACTATGTATGCTAGGTGCTGTGAGGACCCAGCTGACCAGGGTAGAAGGGCATATTCTCTTGCATAGGCCTCTCCCTCCCGTGGTGTAGGATTTCTGTGCAACCCTGAGGAGCAGCATCACGACCGGGATCCTGGAGGAGCACGTGGGTGACTCAGAGAAGGATGCCCTGTACCAGTTCCTGGTACTGGAGGCTCCAGCCTGCTGTGAACCTTGGCCCTGCTCTGGCCATCCTAAAAATTCTCCTCTGATTAGTCCGACATGGCTGATGTGGTGGCTCTTTTCCCATCCCAGGCCCTCTGCTCTGGACAGGCTGGTAGAAGTGCGACTGAAACCGGGCAGAGCTGCATTTCCAGAGGAGGCAGTTATGGAGGGTGCCGACCATGCTCCATGAACCCTCCTGAGGCAGAGGCCTCTGACGAGAGGGAAGCACGTGGGGGTGAGGAGCCCTTGAAGCTATGTCCTCTGTCTCTTCTTATGGCCATCCTATTCCTTCTCTGCCCTCTTAGGGAAAGGGGTTGTTTGCCACACAGCTGATCCAGAAGGGGGAGACCATATTCATCGAACGGCCCCTGGTGGCCGCACAGTTTCTCTGGAATGCACTTTATCGCTACCGAGGTGAGCACATCTCACCTACTCCTGAGGGCTGTTGGGCCCAGCAGCCTTTGCGCATGAAAGAGAGTACGTACATCCCTACCAGCTGCCATCTCTAGGACTCCAGGTGTTGGGAGGAAAGTGCGTCTTCCCTTGGAGAGCTGCACCTGAGAACCATGCCTCTGTCTAATCTCAGGCCATTTGGGGCTGTGAGCCTGCTGCAGAGAGGTTCTTCCAAAGTGCTCCCTGGGGAAGGACTGTCACTCAGGTGGAACTCAGTGTGGCCTATACTGTAAGGTACTAGATGTCGTGCTGAAGGGCTCTGTGCCAAAGTGGAGCCCTCTACCAAGAGGAGGCCCCATGCCCCTTGGTCAAAAAAGGCTGTGTTAGGTGTTGGAAACAAATAGGACGGTCTTAGCTTTGCCAGTCACGTGCTTTTTTCACACTTTTCTTGGGCTAGAGAAAAATCTGTAAAAGGAGGGTCACTCGGCTCCAGAATGTGGGGAAAGCCCAGTTTGGGGGCTGGGTGGGGAGCCCCATAGACTAAGTCCCATCAAGAAGCAGAGAGAGTCTGCCGGGAGGGGTGGGGACTCCGGAGAGGGAAGAAGGCATCATCTATAATGTGTGTGAAATACATTCATTTAACATAGTCATTCATTCACTCACGTCTCAAAGTTTTATTGAACACCTTCTCTGAGCTAGGTGCTATATTAGCCCTGGGGATATTTCTGTGAAAAGGACAAATGCGGCCCCTGCTCTCAAGACACTTAATTGTCATGTCTGGCTCTCTCCCCCAGCCTGTGACCACTGCCTTCGGGCACTGGAGAAGGCAGAGGAGAACGCCCAGAGACTGACTGGGAAACCAGGCCAGGTTTTGCCTCACCCTGAGCTGTGCACTGTGCGCAAGGACCTACACCAGAATTGTCCCCACTGCCAGGTGAATATTCCTGGGGGCTAAGCTGAAGTCCTCTCTGGGGAGACAGGAGTGAGGACAGACTTGGTCATGGCCCTTGAGAGCCCGAATTAGGGAAAGACATGAAAAAAGAAAGAAAATGAAAAAGACATTACTGTGCCAGTTTCGTCCTCTCTGTTCCAGTCCCATTGTCTAGAAAATAGGCTTGGTGGGAGCTTGCCCTCTTCCTAGGAGCCTGGCAGGGGCCCTTCCCTGTACCTGAGAAGCAGTCTCTCCTTCCCACAGTTTTACAAGCCTGGGTCAGGTGCCCCTCTCACATGCCCCCAGAGCACTGTATGCTTTTTCATCTCATAATACCACTGACTACTGCTCAGGGGCTATTTGTGGAAGGAGTGCAATTAGAGGAGGTGAGACCTCATGGGTGTCTGTGCCTCACCCCACTGCCAGATCCTAGGGTGCTGACCTCCACCTCCCCCAACAGGTGACGTACTGCAGTACAGAATGTCTGCTAGCCGCAGCTGAGCAATACCATCAGGTCCTGTGCCCAGGCCCCTCCCAGGATGACCCCCTGCATCCTCTCAATAAGCTGCAGGAGGCATGGAGGTAGGTAGCATTTCCTCTCTTCTTTCCTTTATTCTTCCCTCCCTGCCTGCCTTCCCCATGCTTAGTGGATGCAGCCATCTTTGTTAAGTTACCACCCCCTAGATTTATCCTCCATTCTTAGGGCTAAACTATCAGCCATTCCCCCTGCCTTAAATCTGAGCCACCAGTCCCACCATTCTCAGCATTTTACACACTCTCAGAAAGAGCCCCATTAAGCCCATAGGGATATAAAATCCTGCCCAAGTCCTTGCCAGTGATTTTCTCTCTTTGGTTATAAATGAGATTGGTAGGAAAGATTCTCTGTAGTAATCAGACTGGGCTTCCCTGAATTCAGCTACTGGGGAGGGAATTTCTAGGCCAAACCTTTTTCTTTCTCCCCAGGAGTGTTCACTACCCCCCTGAGACTGCAAGCATCATGTTGATGGCCCGGATGGTGGCCACAGTGAAACAGGTGAGCCCACCTGATCTCAGGGAAGCTGACTCCGGCCTCATTCGACCCTTGGCCTCAGTTTTCTTCTCACCTTAACACTCTGGCTTGGATACAGAGTTCCTTCTGGGCTTCCCAAAGGAGAGCTGCTTGCTGTGTAAACCTTAGGAGTAGCTAACCATAAATCTAGCAGGGGACGTGGGGGCGCATCTTGCCTGTGGTCTGTGATCTATGGATGACTCCCTGTGCAGCAGCAGTTCATATATAAGCGCCACCTTTTCAGAACTGTGTCTCTTAGATAAAGCAAGAGAAGCCACTCTGACCCCTTTAGTATTGTTGCTCCTCAGCCTCGTTCTCCTATTTTCCCAAGTGTCGTGAACTGGCTAGCTTGGCACCAGCTGGGAAGATGGTTGGGTGTGGGCAGGGTGGGGAGGAAGGGTCTACTTAGAAGCTCATGTGTGATGGTGTTTCTCAGGGCAGGGGCTTTAGAATAACAGCTTACTCCTCTCACATGGGCAGGAGTGGCAGTGAAGAGGAGGGTGTCCGTGAGTCCATGTGTGCACATGCATGCGTGAGCACGTGTGAACCTGACCCTGAAGTATATTTGTTCACTGCAGGCTAAGGATAAGGATCGTTGGATCAGGCTCTTCTCCCAGTTCTGTAATAAAACGGCCAATGAGGAGGAGGAAATTGTCCACAAACTCCTGGGGGACAAATTCAAGGTTGGTCTCTCCACGTGACCCTCCCACCCCCCCAGTAGCCTGGGGATATCCATGGCTACCTAAGGGAAGCTCCACATTTTCTGCCTTCCCAGCCACAGGAAGAAGTTAGAGCCTGGGTCCAAAAATCTGTTCAGAGACTTGTATTCCTGCCGCTATTTAACTTCATGACCTAATGTGGACTTAAAATTGGGAAGTGGGGTGATGACAGAGGACAGAAGGGCTGGGTGCCCTGATGTGGGAAGGCAGGACCCCATGATAGGATAGCAGTGGGCGAATCAAGTGTAATGGAAAATGGAGGGCTGGGGGTTCCACAGGGTCAGGGAGCGGTGTGAAACAATTTTAGTTGCCAATGTACTGTGCCCTTGCTTCAAATCAAAGAGTTACGCATTCTTCCTGAGAATAGCAGACTTCTATGCAGGAGCTGCCTGAAGGTGGAGGTAGGTGTGTGAAAGGGCACTGGGGTGGGCCTTCCTGCACTGAATCTGGGAAAAGGAGGGGGAGGGTCAAGCTGGTCTGGAGGCTGGGGCAGGGAGCCTGGAGGGTGGTGGTGAGGACAGACATTCTAAGCCAGGCTGCCTCCGCCCTGCTGGTACAAGGGCTAGAAAATAGGGAGGAATTTGGGGTTCGCTACCCTGGGTTGGAACAGGCCAGCAGACTGCCAAGTCTCTTGGAGATAAGGATTCTGTGGCTTTCCTTTGCCCCCAGGGAAAGCTCAGTCTACAGAGCTCGCCCTTTTCCTTCCCTTACGTGGTCTTCTGGGCCCTGCCTGGGTGCTAATGGGAAATCCCCAGGGATGCAAGTCTCTCCCTGCTTCCCCTAAACCAGGGCCAGCTGGAGCTTCTGCGGAGACTCTTCACAGAGGCCCTTTATGAGGAAGCACTCAGCCAGGTGAGTGTGGGGAAGGTGGGACCAATGGCCTCCCTGTCACTCCAGCTCTCCAGGAGCAACCAGGTCAGCGTCTCCTACTGGGACAGCTAAGCCAGAGCAGACCTGGTCTTCTGGAGTTGGGATGGGACTGACTCACAGCAAACTTCCTCAACAGGAAGAAAAGCTAGTGGCTGTAACCTGAGTGCTCTTCTCCCTTTCTCCCCACAGTGGTTCACTCCGGATGGATTCCGGTCTCTCTTTGCTCTTGTTGGGACCAATGGCCAGGGAATTGGGACCAGGTTAGGAGAGAATGTTCCAGAGCTGCTGGACTTGTCCCTCAGGGCTGGGGTGGGAGATTGACTGAGAAAGGTAGCCACATCTCTTTTCAAGACTAGGGTGGGGCAGGGTGTGACTCTGGCCAGAATGCTGGACCAAACTCAGTGATGGGGGTCAGAAAGACTGAGTCTTGGGATCACTTGGTCTGTTGGGGAAGGACACACCCACCCACCCCCACCCTTCCCCCGGAGAAAGAAATGGACTTAACTTGCTTGGAGTCGGGGAGCCCTGTGAGCTGGGCGGCCTCCTCTCCAACCATGGCTGCCTGGGACCCCCAGCTCCCTGAGCCAGTGGGTCCATGCCTGTGACGCTCTGGAGCTGAAGCCTCAGGACCGTGAGGAGCTGGACGCCTTCATTGACCAGCTGTACAAGGACATCGAGGCAGGTTGGTGAGATGGAGCCTTGGCCTCACCCAACTTGGGAGGCATCCATCAGTTAGTGGACACAGTCTTCCCCCAGGGAGCTCTGAGTTCATGGTTGGGGAAGGTAATCCCTGTGTGCCTATGGGAAGCTTCAGATCTGTCTACAGGACATACACGCGAAATGGCTCCACGATCCGTGCGGAGGCTTGATGCTGGGGGTGGGGGAGGGCTGGACAGTAAGGTGGTACCATTTATAGGTACCACAGGTACCTGAGTACCCCTCAGGTACTCTGAGGCTTGCGCCTCAGAGAAGCAATTTCAGGTAAAATAGTAGTGATTGGGTGGCAAGACAGTGGAGCCAGTGCCTGTCCTTATAAGCCTAGTTTCCTTTTCCCATCTATAAAGTGGATGCAATAACATCTGCATATTACTGTCTTACAGCAACTGGTGAGTTTCTTAACTGTGAAGGATCTGGCCTCTTTGTGCTGCAGAGCTGCTGTGAGTCCCGGCATTGAGAGGGGTAGCCTCACAGCTGCAGTTCATCTCTCTTGGCCCCTTCTGGGCTGGTAGAGTTGAGTCTGGGAGTGGGGTTAGGGCTGAGCTTCCTTGGGGATTTCCCCTCAGCCTTCTCCTTCTATTATTGTTTTCATTCATTTATTGGACTCTTGTGCCTTGATATAAAACCTTCCTGTGGGCTAGGCCCAGTGCTAAGGCAGGGCACAGAGCGCTGATTCTTGCAAAGGGAAGCCTGAGTTTTGCCCCACCACTGCCCTGTGAGCTTTGGTAGGAGAGTGTTGTGATAGCCCGGGAGGAGCTCAGGCTGGAAGGCAGTCTCATTAGCACCTGATGGAGGGGGCAGAGCCAGCTCAGACTGTTGTCTTTTCCAGATCCCAGCCTCCCACCCTCTGCTCTCCTCACTGCAAAACCTTCCTCCCAGGCTCCGGGGACACTACTCCCAAACTAGGCTTTCAGAGGGCCTGGCTCAGCTGTTACCAGACATCCAATAACAGACAGGACTGAGTTAAGTGGCCTGGCACGGGCATCCTTTTCACAGCCCTGTCCCTCCCTTTGTGAGACACTGGGAACACGTCTGAGGATCAAGTTGACCAGTGAGGAGAGAAGGGGCAGTCATGGCAGGAGGGGAGGGGAGTGATGCGGGAGTGCATTAGTGCCTGTGCTCTTGAGGAAAGAGCACTGGACTGGGATATAGGAAACTGGGGTCCCAGGACCTGCCTAGCCCTAGCAGGGATCAGAGAACAAGGAAAGATGGGACCCAGTGCTCTGCACAGTTAAGGCTGTTATTTTTATTAGTCAACAATCCTCATTACCTGCCTCTCATGACCCAGGCAACCACAGCTGTGTCCCCAATGCAGAGACCTCCTTCCCAGAAAACAACTTCCTTTTGCATGTCACCGCCCTGGAGGATATTAAGCCAGGAGAGGTGAGGGGGCCAGTAGCTGTCGGGGTGGGTGGGCAATGGGCCTTGCAAGTTCTGTCCAGGAACTGGGAGCAGCAGTGGCTACAGTCCCAAGTTCAGGCTGTTGGATTGAATCCCCACATGCTCCAGGACATGAGTCTTCCCATGAGTATACTCTAACTCCACCCCACTTCAAAAAATAACTCGAGAAAGCCTCAGAGCAGTGTTTCAGAGACAGCTGTGTGCCTAAGTTCTTGTCCCCAGCTATCTTCTGACCAAGGAATCTGCAGCATCTAAGGAAGCAGGACATGGCCCTCTGTGGCTTGGACTGTGGGGTACTAGTGTGGGTGGGGGGTCCTGGCTCTTAGAGCTGTGCACGGATCCTGGCTGAAACTTCTTTCAGGGCAAGTAGCTTCACACCAAGATAACCTCTGCCCCAGCCACAGACCTTGGCCATGGCCCAAGGCCAACCATAGCCCCCTGTCTCAGACACAGATTGTGAAAGCCTCATAGTGGCCTCTGCTGTTGGCACAGGGGAATGGATCAGGGTGGCCTGCTCCTTCGCTGAAGGGCAGCTCCGGCTCCTGGGGATGGGGCAATGGTTGGACATAGGGCAGAGGTTGGGGAGGCCCTAATCCCATCTGTTAGAAAGCACAGACTGTCAGAGCCCACCTCTCTTCTGCCCGTTAGGAAATCTGCATCAGCTACTTAGACTGCTGTCAGCGGGAGCGCAGCCGCCACAGCCGCCACAAGATCCTCAGGTGCCAGCTGGAGGTGTGGTGGGCAGCCGGGGTCTGGGCTTCTCCGTGCTGGTGGCTGCCTGACTTTGTACCCTCACCATCATCCCCCCCAACCCTCTGCAGGGAGAACTATCTGTTCGTCTGTTCCTGCCCCAAATGTCTGGCAGAGGCTGATGAACCCAACATGACCTCTGAGGAGGAGGACGATGAAGAGGATGAGGAAGGAGAGCCGGAAGATGCTGAGCTGGGGGATGAGATGACTGATGTGTGATGTCATCCTGCCTGGAAGTGGTCCTACCCCAGACCCTGCCAGAAGAGGGGGCCTTCCCCCAGAGCAGAGGCTTGGAAGGAACTCCCACTCCTGTTGCCTGCTTTCCCCCCATGCCAGCTCTGTTTCTTCCAGAGGGTAAGACAGGCTGGACCCTAGGCCCTCCACCTCCTGCCAGACCTCATGCCCAGGACACTGCTGCTGAGCGGCTCAGGCTCTGCGCTGTCACTGAGCCTCTCAGAATGGGCCTCCCCCTGAGGTACGGGTGTAAGTGGCTGGAACCAAGGTCAGGGCCTAACAGTGTTTCTTCCCCTTGGCCCCATGGCCCCACTTACTCATCCACCTGAGGCTTCACCCTTCTCAACTCACTGTTGGGGTGGGGGCGGGGGGTTGGGTCATAAAGTGGCAACCTGAGAACAGCCTGACCCCATTGAAGAAGAGAGGGGGTTAGACACCCTTACCCTCTTCCCCCCTAGCACAGCTGGGAGAGGCAAGAGGGAGGAACTGGGCCTCCGGAGCACCTTCCCTAAGGCTTTCTGCGGGGGACGCCGAGCCAGCAGGATTGCCTCCCTCTGCTTGCCTCCCCACACCCACCGTTTCAACATCTGGGTAGTAGAGAGAATCTCCCCAGACCCCGGAAGCTGTCCTTATGCCTTGCCTCTCAGGCCCTGGCACAGTGGCTGGCCTCACAGGGTGTGGAAGAGGTCTCTGCCTCCCTTGGGAGGGACATCTTGACCCCTTCCTCCCACCCTCCTCCCACTGAGGACTCTAGCAGCATGGATGAGCTGTGGGGGATGAAAGGCCTGTGCTCCTTAATTTAGGATGTCCTAGAATCTTCTAGAGCATGGGTCAGTGAGGGGCTCTCCTAGTCTCAATCTCCGCCTTTAGGATCATTTAGGAACACTGAAGTCTTCCAGAAACCTAGGAGAGCTAGGCTAGATACTCAGATTAGCCCTGACTGTGTCCCTCTCCTCCCCAGATTAGCACTACCCCTTACTCTTGGGTTGGAAGCTGTGGAAATTATAACCCATCACCTGCAATTCCTTTCTGCCTACCTTTCCTGAGGGGCCTGCCACAAGCCCCTGCTGAGGGATCCTAGGGAGGGCAGGTGCCGCCCCACAGGCCCTTTCCTGCATCATGAGCCAGGTGGAATCTGCCTGTCTGGCCTATTGGGTTCTTAATCCTTCACGGCAGCCAGCACCCCCTCCTCCCCACCTGCCCACTGTTCTCAATAAAATATGAGTGGTGACAGGCCTTTGCAGGAATGCTTTGTGGAGAATGGCTTGACAAGCTGCTCCAGGAAGGCAGTAGTCACATGGGTCGTGCAGAAGTGCATAGGATAGAGCAGGTGACGGCAGGAGATGGGAGCTCCAGCTCCCCAGTTTGGGTTCATCCCCGGTCTTGCCTATACTCTGCTGTGCAAATGTTTCCAAAGTCCAAGAGCAGGGCTCCTCTGAGGTCCAACGTGGATCCTCAGTACCAGGCTACAAGATGAGGCTTTTGCTCAGGGACTGAACTACAGCTTCCCAAGTGTTTGAGCAGGAGGCTGTTGTGATCCAAGATTAGCAATCTGAGCACTGGTCCTAAAGGACCTTGGGCAAGTCATGTATCCTCTCTGGGCCTCAATTTCCTCCCTTCAGAACAAGAGCATGGGACCAGATAAGTGTTTGAAGGCCCCTCCCACCCCTGTGTGCTTTTACTCTAGGACACAGTTAACAACCCTGATGAGAGGCTTTATTGCTAAAAAGTCAGTGAGGGTTTATTATGTAGTCCTCAAACACCAGCTCCTTATACCATTCCAGCAACTGCTGTGAAAGACCCTGGGTGGGGAGGCTGAAGCCAGGTGGGATGTGACAGGTCTCAGATGACTTTCAGACTACCTGCTGTTGGCCCCTTTAGTTCCAGACCCTAGCCCATAAGACCTGGGGCCTGGCTCTTGCCTCTTCCCATAGCATGAGACACCTTAGGAGCCCAGGGGAGGGAAGGCCAGTGGTGTGGCTTCCTTTAACTTAGCCAAGGCCCAAGCCCTTTTCCTCTACCTGGCTCCCCCAGTCCCCAAATGCTATCCCCAAATCCCAAACAGCAGAATTCCTGGATTTTCCCCTTCCCAGCCCAGAGTTGCTTATGGCTGGAATGTGGGACCAACTCTTCTACCAGAAGGTCCAGGGCGGTTGCAGCAGCTCAAAGGTGGGGATGCTGGTGACATTGACTGGGATGGAAATGATGGCCCATGGCAGCCCATGCTGTTCCAGGGAGCGGCGGATCATGTAGCTGGGAGAGCATGAACAGAGGTGGTGATGGTCACTTTCCTGGCACCCCATCCTGCCCCACTATCCCCATCACTCTGGGAGTTCCAGAGCCTGAGGACTTTTTTGGCCCTCCAACCAGGGCATCCCAAGATGAGGCTTATGGGTAGGGACTGGTGATTGCCCTTGACCTCCCCGAGTCATGGCACCCAGCTTGGTGCCGATACAGCCAGAGACAAAGAGCCCTCACCCATCTCGGCCAAGCAGGAAGAGGGCGGGGATGTCAGCTGTGCGCTGCGTACTGTCTTGGATCATCTCCACGTAGAAGCTGTCATTGTCAACTGCGTTGTCAGAGATGATCACTGCCCGCCCACCGTGCTCCTGCACCACCCGGGTCTTGGAGAGGAAGGAGCAGCCCCTGGAAGAGGTGGTGAAGAGACCAAAGGAAAGGCGGGGTCCTAGCTATCTGTTCCCCAGACCACCACCCTGGGAAGATGAAAGGAGGGCCCTGGAGGCTTTTTTATAAAGGCTCACAAGTAAATGGCCAAAGGCTTGGATAATCTTAAGATGTTTCTTAAAGACCCTTAAAAAGAATTATTTAAAAGCAGCTATTTCAAAGCATCACCACCAACATTGATCTCAGAATCTATCCTATGCCTGCCTTCCCCTTGTGCCCATGCCTGTCCGCTCCTTACCCCCTCTCCACCAGAGCGATCTGGTCCTGGATGAAGAAACCGTTGCTGAGTTCCCCGCAGGCCTCTGAAGGTTCAGCAGGGACAAGGTGAATCTGCTCATACCTTGTGTGCTGAAAGACATTTAGACAGGTGAGGGTGTGGGGAGACACACCTGCTTTAGGACTGGGCTGACCATCCTATCTTACCAGCTTCTCACAAAGTGTGAGGGAAATGAGGAACGATTTCTGTGTACAGGACACTTGAGCATTTTTACTTAATTCTCACAAAGGTCTGTCTAGTCCTATCCCACCCTGCCTTTCCCAGACATAGGTAGGGAAGTTGGTACGAACCCAGAGAGGGGAAGTAACTTGCCTTGAGTCATGTAGTTCAGAGGTGGAGCTAGCAGAGCCCTTGGTTTTTCACTACTTCGTGTCCCTAAGAAGACAGCTTTTCCCTCTGTGGTGCCCAGGTCTGTATTATACCCAGAGGAATAGCTGGAAGCCCTTCCTGGCTCTGTAGCCCCTGGAAGACAGAGCTGGATTCTGCCCCCTTCTCTGTCCCAGCACTCAGGTATGGGTTGAAGCGATGAGGGTCACCTCAACTTAGTGCGGGGAATGTGGAGACAGGATCAGAGATGAGGGGGCCTCCCTGAACTTACAAAGATACCACCAAAGTCCTTGGCAGGCGTGGCTGTGAAGATGTATCGAATGTCCCCAGGACTCAGCACTTGAAAGTACAAATAATCATGGATGCGTAAGCCTGAAAGGTAAAATGTAGAGGTGAGAAGGCTCCAGGGAAAAAAGCTGGTTCAGGTTCAGATCATGGACCCCATGCCTTCAACGGGGCTGGTTAAGGTCTGGGCCCAGAGACCCAGCTTCAGCCACTTGGGTCCTCTAGGTGGGTAGGATGGATGGTCTCTGCCCTGGAGAGGATAGAGTTGATGCAGACAGTTAGTAACCCCCGAGGTTTACAGCTGCTGCTGCTGCTGCTTACACAGGTGGGCCAGGAAGACTGAGAGCTCCAGTGTTAACCTCTCTGAGGGTTAATTCATTCATCTTTGCGCTGAAACAGACTTGGGAATTTCAAGATGGAGATGTGATGTGGTAGCCTGCGTAGAAAGCAACGCTCACCTAAACTTAAAAGTTGACTCTGGTTCCACTGCCATCCTCCTAGTCCAGCCACTATCATTTCTTGTCCTGGCTGTTGCAGCTTTTTAACTGGTCTAAGCCTCCATTTTTGCTCCCTACGGTCCATTCCCCCAATAACTGCCAGGGATTTTCTTAAAACATCTTAAAGCAAATAGGATCATGTCACCACTTCAATACCCTTCAACGACTTCCCTCTGCACTTAAATCTAAACTTAACTCTGCTCTGCAAGGCCCTGCTTGATCTGGCTCTCCAACTTCATCTCTTCCTATGTTCAAGCTACACTGCCCTCCTTTCAGTTTCTTCACGTCTCCAAGGCTTCTTGCAAGTTCCCTCACCCTACCCCCACCTCTACCCCTTTATATGGCTCACTTCTATTCATCCACCAGGTCATAACTTAAATGTCACTTTCTCAGAGAAACCTGCCTTGTGACTGTCCTCCCCTTATACCCATTCAAAATGTACTTTTTCTCCAATGACACTAACATCATTTGTAATTATTCAGTATTTGTAATTTTTTGTTTATTGTCTATCTCCTGCACTAGGACAAGGACCTAAGTTTGTAACTTCATTCAATACTGTATCCACATTATCTAACATAGTGGCTAGGATACAGTTGGTGCTCAAAAAGGTTGTTGAATGAATGAACGACTATTTCCAGCTCCACTGTGTTGAGGAAGGGAATTGCCAGAATAACCAGATATTTCTGGGGTATGGATCTCTTCAGCACCAAAGTGTAATGTTTTACCTGAACTTGAGTGCCTGGTTTCCTTAGCCCAGAGAGACTGAGGAATGTGAAAAGGTGGAAGCTGCTGCCACAGGTCTGTTAGTCAATC
The DNA here is from genome assembly GCF_002837175.3 of Physeter macrocephalus. Lineage (NCBI taxonomy): Eukaryota > Metazoa > Chordata > Mammalia > Artiodactyla > Physeteridae > Physeter > Physeter macrocephalus. Next base: position 87,813,660 of record NC_041225.1, read on the forward strand.
AACAAACTATCAAGTCGCTACTGTGTGCCAGCGTTGGGATGGATTGTGGCTTTAGCTGTCCTTTTCTACTGTCCAAAATCAGCCAGCAGGTAGAGCTCCACTGGCTTGGCACTGGGCTACATATATGGCCTTTTATCCTGGGAGTGGAGACTTCCCATCGGGTACAGATACACTCCCAAGGAAGCTTTCCTGGATTAGCACTAAACGTCCCCTCCTCCCCACACACATCTTTGCCTGGCCTTTGCATCTGCTGATCTGTGTAAATCAAGTGTAGGTATACACATGTGCTCACGTACCTATATGGGTGTATGTTTATGTTCTCGTGTAGGTGCAAACAAGTTGGGTGTGTACGTATGTGCTAGTGCCTGTGAACCCACGTGTAGTAATGTGTGGCCCCGTTTATGTATGTGAGTGCTCACGTATCTCCAGCTTGTAGTATCGCTAGTTGCTCCTTGTTCCTCGCCCCCTTCGCCACCTAAGTCAGCGCTAGTGGGGGTAGGGGGAGTCTTACTTCGACGTGGGGGGCTGAGGACTCACAGCCCAGCCTCAGGCCGCACCCAGTTCATGTCCCTGGGGAGCCACTACCCACCCACTCCAGGCGCCCGTCTCTGAACCTGCCCTGCTCCGAATTCGCGGGGTCCCCAAGGTGACCCGTGGCCCCCGGCCCGAGACGGGCTTAAGCTGGACCGCCAGCCCCGCCCCGAAGCGCAGCCCCGCCCGTTGCCGCTCACCGTGGGCCGCGACGCACGCGGGGAGCCAGAGCACGAGACAACACCAGCCCGCGGCGCCGGGGACCATCTCCAGGGCCGGGCCCGGCCCGGCGCCGCGCTTCCTCCAGCCGCCCTGCTGCGCGTAGCTCGCCGGACTTCGGCCTGACAGCTGCTCTGGACTCCCGCCCCCAGACCCGCTCACGCCGCCGGTTGGCGCACCGGAACAAGGCCCAGGGCTGATTGGTTCTGACGCCTGCTCGTGTAGCCACATTTGTCGCCCCTGTGCCCTAGTCCACTTCCTATTGGTGGAGAGAAATGGGGCCGAGGGCTGATTTGTTTAAACTCTTAACTGCAACTGCCGTCCCCGCCCCAGCATTTCTCAGATTGGATTCGACTCCGCAGCACCTCGCTGGCTTGGGGGGGCGGGAGAACTGCAGGTGGGAGACCCACAGGACTCGCCTCAGCCGCCGAAAGTCTTGGCCAATCAGCTCGTGCGGTCTCGGTCGGATCCTCCCTGTGGCCGCTTCGCAAGACGACGATTTACCTTACCCTAGTTGTGCTTTCCTCCTTCCCATCCCCTCTTTGGGAAGGCATTCGTCTAGCGCCCAGGTGGTCTCCGGCGACCCCTGCCTAGTTCCACCGGCGCTTGCGCTCTCATAGTCAGTAGGCTCTGGGGACACAGACTGATGTACACGACCCTCGAGGAAGCTCTGGCCAGTGCCGAGCCAGAAAACGAGCATTGGGGCCAGGTGCCCGCGCTTGTTTATCTACCATTTACTGTACAACTGTGATTTTGGACACCTAACCTCTCAGCCTCAGTTCTCGCATCTGTAAATTGGGCATGATTTCGGTACCATCGCGATACCGTTGTGAGGATTAAATGAGCTCACTCACGTCAAATGCTTACTTAGTCAAAGCCTGTTCCGCAGTCAGCGCTCAATAAATATTTGCGTTTATTGCATTCCTTGGGCTGGCGTTTGAGGGGAGAAGGGAAATGGAATTAGAGTTAGTGGGTGACGCGGGCCGAGCAAGGATCCTACATGCTCAAAAAGAATGGCACCATCGAAAACCGGCGACTGTTCCTTTACCACCGCTTCTCGTAAGACGGCCGGCGGAGGCCCAGCCTCTGGCCCTTCTAGCCACGCCGACTCTGTGGTAGCGAACCATAGAGTGGCGGAAGCGGCCCATCCCCTTCCTCTCCCGGTCCAACGACTTCGCGAAGCTTCTGGGGGTTTCTCTGGCGCGGAGCATTGTGGGGTTGCTGGGCGGCCCGGGCGGAGAGAAGAGGAGTAGCAGGTCACTGAATAGGCTTCCGAGATGATGGTGAGTGGTGTCTTGCGCATCTGGCTCCATCCGCTGCCATCTGGTCAGCAGCTGGCGCCGCCTGGCCGGGGCCGGTCCAGTAGGACCCCCACCCCCGCCAGCCTACTGCCTCGGTCTATCCCCCGAGCCCTGTCTGTGGGTGATCCCGGCCCACCGCCGCCTGGTGGGCCCGGGCACAGAGTAGGGGCCCTCGGCGAGGGTTGTGTGGGGCTCAAGAGGAGGCTCTGGTCTGGCCGGCTGGGGACGACAAATCCCAGGGTGCTTCGGGGCCGCGAACCCGCGTCGGCCACCCGGTTTTCTGAGCCCCCATAATCATGACCTGGGTTAAATGACTGCGGATTGAGCGTGCATACGCGGTCGAGGGCCAGACTTGGAAGCTCTGGCCGCCCTGGAAAATGCGGATGTGAAGCGGGTGCTTCCTAGAACCTGCAGAGGCAGCATGGGGACCTTATGTTGGGCCGAGCCCAAGGTCTCAACTATGGTCGCTCACTGCCCCGCGCCTGCTGCTGCGTGAATGGAAACAGACCTCTCCGCTCGTACTTTAATTAACTCACTCGTTCATTAAGTAAACGCATATTTATTACCTTCTGAAGGTACAGGGCTCCGCTGGTTGTCGGAAGTCCAACTCCTCAGCCAGCAGAATAGGTAGGGCAGATGGGGACACTGCATCAGAGGGGGGAAGACCCGGCCTCTGACTCGGACCCTGTCTGCTCCTCCAGATGTGACATTAGGCGGCTTTTCTAGTTGGCCACCTAACTCTGGTTCTCGTCTTCTTAAGTTAGGGAAGTTGGTGAATCCTGGAGTGTCTCTGTAGCCCTCCTCCCCTCCCCGCTTCCACGGCGTCCCTTTTTCCATCTCAGAGCTGCAGATACCTTACGTGGGTCCCAGAGCACCTCGGTGGTGTCTCCTGAGTTGCTGTTGAACAGGGCCAGCTTTTAAGTGTTTGAAGCAAAACCCTAAGATACTGCTCCCTGTGCACTTGGCAGTTCACTCGTTCATTTTAGCCTATCAATCCAACTCAGTTCTCTGTTCTTTTCCTGCTTCCTCAGCTTATCCCTGACCTAGTAGATGTCAAACTGACCCTTATGAGGTGTTCATTATGGCCAAATGCCCTGTGAATCCCACCTGTACCCAAGATAGAAGGAACCTGGCATTAATCTGTATTCCCTCTCCCTTTCATACCTCCAGTACTGCCTTTTTCAGTCCATCTTCAACGTTACTATTCCTGAAGTCTTCTTCATCTTGTGTGCAGAGGCAGCATAGTAGAGCAGTGGAGAGTAAGGGCTCTGGAGCTACACTGAATGCCTAGGTTCATAACTAGCTCTGCCACTTACTAGGTGTGTGACTTTGAGCATGGTATTACATTTCTGGCCCTTAGTCTGTTAAAGGGGATTAAATGAATGAATACATATGAAGTGCCCATCAGGTAGTAACACTCAGCATGTTAGCTAGTCGGCTAGGTGGTTGCTTGCCCTTTCGTCCCTGTAATCCACCTTCCTGCCAAGGCTACCATAAGAGTTTTGGTTGGCCTTTAAAGAACTGGAGATCAGAACCAAGATTCTTCTGACTGGTGATAAAACCCTTCACCAAGAGGCTCCAGACCACCACCTTGGGTTTTTCCTGAACTGATGTCTGTTCTGTTTCTTTGCTGTATTGACCATTTATAGCTATCCTTTTGGTGTGTGAAACTTCAGTCACCCAGAATTCTCCTTGCTCTTATTGAATTGGTACCTGATATTCTGGAAGCCTTCTGTGATTGAAAGAGAGGTAAAAGGGTTCCCCAGAAAGCTCAGTCTTTGGTACAGCCATACAGAATGTATGCTTGCCTTTGTGGTATTGAGCACTACATGACTCAGCATATGAACACCTGTTGTTTTATAGAGTGTCAAGCTTAATAATGCTTAATAAAAGTTTTTAAGGAGGATGAAGAAGAAGACTATTAAGCTGAAATTACCAAGCTTTCCATGATACCCTTGGCAGATTACTGGATTCTGCTGTTGTTTCTTTACTTGAGTAGAAAAGCGGTTGGAAAGTAACTCAGGGACAGAAGCTGGGCTTTCCATAACAGTGCTTGCCCCCGGGAAACTGATAGAAGAGGACCCATCCTGATTGACCTGGCTTGGCTCAATCCAGCCCTGCCACCTTTCCCTCCTTAAATGATCTCTGTACCCAGCCTGCCATTTCTGTAGGGCCTTTAAAGTGTAAGGAACTTGGGGACAACGTGGTGAGCTGCTTCCAAGCCCTCCTTGCTTTGTACTTAAGAATTTTCAGTGAATTTAGTATCACCATGCTGCTGATGCTTTCCAAAAATAACTGACTGCCACCTTATTTCACGGCTTGTATAAAGCATTTTCAAGCGTAGTTGACCCTTGAAGAACTCGGGGGTTAGGGGACCTGACTCCGCTCAGTTGAAAATTTGCGTATGATTTAGTCAGCCCTCCATATCCGGGGTTCCTCTGTATCTGAGGATTCAAGCAACCTTAGATAGTGTAATACTGTAGTATTTACTATTGAAAAAACATCCAGGTGTAAATGGAGCCACACAGTTCAAACCCATGTTCTTCAAGGGTCAATTGATATGTAACAGTTGAATTTTCAGCACCAAAAGCTTCTGTATATTGCTTTGTATGTGACCAAATCTAGGCATTCTACACATTGAGATTAGTGTACTCCTTACCTTTGGGAAGCTTGTACTTTAAGATGGATGGCAATATAAACATTATGCTCAAGAAGGAGCAGAGAGAGTGTTGGGATCCCCTGTTCCCAATGCTCATGTTCACGGCTGTTGAGAAAACTTGGAAGAATGGAGGCTCTGAGGAATTGCTGGCCTAGTGGTAAGAAAGTGGTTTTGGTAGAACAGGGCAGTGTGGCTCTTGTTGGTGGGGGTACAACTTGGAGGTAGAGGGAGAAAAAGTTTATAAAAACATTGGATAAGTTAGCCTTGGAGAGGTGAAAGTATCTGTCGAAGGAAATAGGAAGGGATTAAGACTCAAGTTGGTTTTTGATTTAAAACGTAAGGCTTCATCCAGGGCAGGGTTGGACCAGAGGTGACTTGAGGTTGCCCTGAGGAATGATTTAGCAGGACTGGGAGAAGGTGGGGCCTTTTGGGGGACACAGCTTTCCTTGCGAGGAACCCGAAGGAAGGCTGAGAGTGTAGAGAAGCCATTTCTTGCCACCAAACCTGGGATACTACCATGAAAAGGAAGGAATTTTCCTTCCAGTATTCTTTAAAAAAAAAAAAAAGTAATGTGTGATATGTTTGTTAGAAAAAGTTGAAACAAAACAAAATATCCAAGTGTCAAAACTTTCTTTACTTACCACTCTTACTCATTAGAGTTTGTTGTACATTTTTCCAGCCTGTTTTTATGCATTTGCACATTATATCTTGCCTCTTCTTACCCATTTTCTACAGTTGTTTTTTGTTTTTTTCCCAGTGTCAATTACACTATGCCATTCCTCTGCTAAAAGCCTTTCCAGGGCTTCCCTTCTTTGTAGGACTAAAATCTAAACTCCTTACGATAGTCTATAAGTGAGTAGTGACCTGGTTCCTGCCTGCTTCTTCAGCCTTATTCCAGTCTTCCACTTACTCACTACCCTCCAGCTACCCTGGCCAAAGGAGTCGAATTTTTAAAGAAACTGCTCAATTAATGTGGAGTCAGCCTCGGGTTGCTTGACTTTGTAGTATGTGAATTCCTGTCTCCTTTTTGTTGGGCTGAGACAGTCCTGTGCTTTCCTATGCCTTCCCTGCTCGGACACCTGAAGTACCCCCTAGGGTTGGACATGGGCAGTGATTTTCAAACTTTATATTGTAATCCACAGGAAAAAATAAATTTCAAAACATAGCCTAATAGCACACGCATAACTAACATAACAAAAATGTTGCAACAGTATTTATCCTTAATTTGTTTTACACACATAAAATCAGTCACAAATGCAGGGAAGACTGGGCCTGGTTCATGAGCTCATCTCTGAAGGCACAGGCTTGGATGCAGAGAGAAAGCAGTCTTGTGTGCTAGGCTAAGGAATTACTGTCTGCTAATGGTCACTGGAGCAAAGGTATCTAAGCAGGCGCTTTAAAATAAGCAGATATCCCTGTCTTCCCAGAGTTTCTAAAGCAGTTCCATAGATTAAGCCTCTACGAGAACAGTGACTGTTCTGGAGACCAGTGCAAAATAGAGAAAAACTTGTTTAGGGTATCTGGTTGGAGATTAGTCACAAGGAGGCTTTATGGAACCAGCATGAGAGAGGGAAACATTGCTGTACAAATTAGATTTGTTGTCATTTTGTGAGGCGGACAAAGGTGCCATTTGTTTCTCTGCCTAGTCATTTCCCTACACTCCAGCTAAACATCATTGGTAAAGCTGTCTGCCTGGGCATCTCCAGGACAACATCTGAAGCTGTTAGCACCTTATATTTTGCATCAGTGCCCCATCTACTTCTCTACGATTGAGCTCTAGTGCAGATAAATGGATGTTTGCTGGAGGGTGAATACTGAGTGTGGCCTGCTTCCTCCTGTGATGTGGCCTAATTCCTTAAAACAGGGAAATAAGGTCAGAAGTTGAAAGGGCTATGCTTATGCAGTTGGGCACTGGAGAACACATTATTTGATTTGTTCTTTTTGACTAAATCAGTGCTTCTCAAACCATTTTCTGGCACACCTGCAAGTATGCTATTTCTGGAGGTAGAGGCAGTTTAAGGAATGGATATAGTGGATGGACAGTGGAGGAATGTGGTTTAAAAGGGCCTCCAGATATTTCTGTTATTGGGGAGATGAGAGCATTTTTCCTCTCCTTAAGTCTTATGTAATGAATGATTATTTAAAAAAAAAAATTCAATTGCTCTTTCTTCTCTAGCCCACACCAGTTATCCTGTTGAAAGAGGGGACTGATAGCTCCCAAGGCATCCCCCAGCTTGTAAGTAACATCAGTGCCTGCCAGGTGATTGCTGAGGCTGTAAGAACCACCCTGGGCCCCCGTGGTATGGACAAGCTCATTGTGGATGGCCGAGGTAAGTCTTCAGAGTTCCTCAGGCCAGTTGCAGAAGAGGAGGCTCCCCCAGAGTGTTTGGGGCTAGCAGAGGTTGGCATTAGAAATCTCACTGCTTTTAAGATCTCTGAAGGATTGCTCACTGTGAAGCAGTTTCTTTTCAGACATTGTCCTGAATGCTGAACCCCTGGGAATATATGGGAGAAGCCCGGCTCAGGAGCCTGTTGCCTTGTAGAGAGATTTAGCCTAGAAACACTATAGAACCTTCCGGAGTTGCCTGTGGTCACTCCCATTGTATCATGTTGCCAAGACATGTTGCCAAATTCCCCCTTATGTTTTAGTGTATTAATTTACAAGTGAAATACTAGGGTATCAACTGTTAAGAATATCTAAATGATTATTCATTCTTATTTAAAAAAATGTTTTCTACATCCAGTAGAGGTGTGCTCTTTGCTGTTCAAGGAAAATCAGGAGTTCATGGTCTTTGGAATGTGTGATTTTAGGTGGCCCTTTTTTTTTTTTTTTTTTGCGGTACGCGAGCCTCTCACTGCTGTGGCCTCTCCCGTTGCGGAGCACAGGCTCCGGACGCACAGGCTCAGCAGCCATGGCTCACAGGCCCAGCCGCTCTGCGGCATGTGGGGTCTTCCCGGACCAGGGCATAAACCCGTGTCCCCTGCATCAGCAGGCGGACTCTCAACCACTGTGCCACCAGGGAAGCCCCTAGGTGGCCCTTTTTGCACAAAGCTAACTCTGTAAAAAGATCAGTTCATTCCCACCATGAGCCCCTCTGTCCCATCCCAATAATGTGTATATGGGCTCCAAGTCCAACTAGAAGACAGAATTTAAGAAAAGGTCTTTATATTTTTACTTTGTGTTTGTTCCTTTTAAGGCAAAGCAACAATTTCTAATGATGGGGCCACAATTCTGAAACTCCTTGATGTTGTCCATCCTGCAGCAAAGACTTTAGTGGACATTGCCAAATCCCAAGATGCTGAGGTAGGAAAATCAAGCCTATGTGTTTCAGTGAGACACATGCTTGCTTGCTCCTTTGCTCTTCTTTCTTTAAAAATTTTGATTTTATGTCTAAAATTATAATTTCACAAGTAATTGCTTGTGACAGTATTTAGGTGGAATTAATAGTCTTTTAAAATTCCTGCTGTTCCACTGTGTGTGGCTGAGATCTTAAGATCAGGCCTGTTTGCTGTCATTCATTTGAATTGCTCGGTAAATAATTTAACCTCTCATCTGTTGGTTGCCTTATAAGATGGGGCTGGAGACTGTTTCCAGTTTACCTTTGTTTTTAAAAGAAAATTTTTTTATGGTGGTAAAATATACATAGCATAAAATTTACCATCTTAATGTGTGCAAGTCAGTGACATTAACTCGTCTGCCTTTTTTTTTTTTTGCGGTACGCGGGCCTCTCACTGTTGTGGCCTCTCCCGTTGTGGAGCACAGGCCCCGGACGCGCAGGCTCAGCGGCCATGGCTCATGGGCCCAGCCGCTCCGCGGCATGTGGGATCTTCCCGGACCGGGGCACGAACTCGTGTCCCCTGCATCGGCAGGCGGACTCTCAACCACTGTGCCACCAGGGAAGCCCTAACTCGTCTGCCTTTTTAAAAACCATTTCTGACACTGGAGTCTTGATAATAAATGTTGAGAGAGACAAGTTTGCATTTCAGAGTATTACAGATATGTCCTGAAGTTATATCAAAAGGTCTGTTAGGACCCAGTAGCCTATAAAACAGTATGGCTTATATAAAATTAAAGTGAGAATAGTCTAGATTTGATTGGTTAATATTTTCAACAAAGGAATACCTTTCTGTCCAGGAATTTGACAGCTTAAACCCTTCGCCACAGTAACCTTTTTTTCTCCCTGAAGTCCTTTATATTATACAATGGACATAAGTAAATAAAAAATAAGTATCTTCTAAATCAGAGGTTAGCTAGTTTTTTTAAAAGCTCTTATTCTTTAAAAAGAGAGAGAGAGAGAAAGCTCTTATTCTTTTTCTCCTTCATTAAAAATAAGGTTTATATCCTATCATAGAAAATAGCCATGTAAGAAAGATTAGCAGACTAGTGATCTGCTAATTCCAAATAGTGTTTAAAATAAAAAGGACCTTAGCTAGTCCTTAGAGGTTTGGTTTGTAAACTCCTGTAGTATTTTGTGCTCCTTAAAGAATATTTATCTCATACCTCTTGCTACTGTGGTTATTTGTGACATGTGAGCATTGTATTATAAGCATCTCTGGAACTGTCTTGCTCATCATAGTACCTTGTCCGTAATAAATAAGTTCTTGGCTAATATACATATATGATTTCATATTCTGGGGAAATTTGTCCAAATAAGCCCTCTTTGGAGAATGGCCTGGCTGGGGAATTAATTTTGTGGCCCAGGACCATTTGATGGGATGAATACCTATCCACCAACAACTTTCTTCTACTTGTTGCAAAAAGCTGTGCTTCCCAGAAAAGGCTTAATATCCATTTAAACAGTCCCCAGTTTAAATGGGTAGATTGCTTAAAAAGTGGAGTTTTGGGGCTTTATCCCTGAACGTGAGAAAACGTGAATTTACTGTCATCCTCTTCCAGGTCGGTGATGGCACCACCTCAGTGACCCTGCTGGCTGCAGAGTTTCTGAAGCAGGTGAAACCCTATGTGGAGGAAGGTTTGCACCCACAGATCATCATCCGAGCTTTCCACACTGCCACTCAGTTGGTATGGGAGTGCTGGTGAACTTGGGCGCTTTGTGCACCTTTGTATTTCTCTTAGGATACTATCTTTATTGGGGTGTGGAGGCACTGGGAACAAGGTTCCTTGGACATTTTCTGAATTCTACTGCCTAGGAATCGCAGTTCTACCATTCAGTAGCTTTTAACTAGGTATATTACTTAATCTCTTTAAGCCTCAGGTTTCCTGATAGACTATGATAATAAGCTCTTGGTGAGAGCTATTTTTGTTTTTATCAAGTACTTCATGGCACATCTTGAGACCTTTCTTTTATTGACCTTTGACTTTCATCCTGTAACCTGGGGTAAGTCAGTTCCTCTGTGCCTTACTTTGTCTCTTTACTATCTCTGTTTTGGGGTGGTGGCATTAAAATGAAGTCATACATGAGAAGTAAGTATGAATGGATATCTTTTGAAAAAGATGGCTTTGAAAAGCCATGTTTAACATATAAATATGTGTATCGTATATTATGTAACATACCTAATTAATATATAAAGTGCTAGAAGTTGTCACAGGTGCTGTTTGTAAGGCAGAAAATTTGGCCTAATTTAGTGTCATAGTGTGTTTCCATTCATTTGTTTTAATGTGTTACCTGCAGGTCCAGAGCTGAAACTTGATGTACCCTGATGATTCTTCAGAACTGTACCTACTCTACATTTCCAACTTTGGGCATTTTCTAAACTATAGAGATTTATATTTTTCTGGGCAGCTACCAAGACTTAGAAATGTTGTTTCAGCTGTAGAGTAGAAATGCTTGAGATTTGGGAGCAAACAGGTTAGGGACTAGCAGGAGCGATTGGGATCCACTTCTCCAGTTTGTCTTTAGCATGAGAGACTCACCCAGCTTCTGTTCTCGGCAGGCAGTTAACAAGATCAAAGAGATCGCCGTGACTGTGAAGAAGGAAGATAAAGTGTAAGTTTGCAGTGAGCTTTGTCAGAACCTTGACTTCCCCTGGCCAAATTGAATGCAGAAGCTTGTGGAATCCTTGCATGGCCTGGGGCTGTTTGGCTCTTGCTAGACCTCTGGCTGTGCCCCTGCCCATGCATTACAAGAGAGGCTGTTGGTTGTAGTTTAAAAGCTATCACTCATAAGGTCTTTGACTGCAGTCACCGGCTGTCACTGATAATCTGCCCTAAAGATACAGAGATGAAATTATTGAGTTTGGGCTGAGTTTAGAGACTAGAACAGAAACTGTCTCCACACTGCAGTAGACTCAGGTAAGAGGGGCTTTCAAGGCCTGATGCAGGTCCCACCCTTGTGTCCCAGGGAGCAGAGGAAGCTGCTAGAGAAATGTGCCATGACTGCTCTGAGCTCCAAGCTGATCTCCCAGCAGAAAGCCTTCTTCGCTAAGATGGTGGTGGATGCGGTGATGATGCTCGATGACTTGCTGCAGCTTAAAATGATTGGAATCAAGAAGGTTCAGGGTGGAGCCCTAGAGGTGAGCCTGCTGTGGCCTCCCTAGGAGGCTCTTGCTTTCGCATTGACCCTTCAGACAGCTTGGTGTAGGAGGAGAGCACACGGTACAGGAACAGAGAGAATGCATGTTGGGCTGGAAGGCAGACTAGAGCTGTTCCCCATACTGCTGCTACAGGCTTCTCCTGTAGGTGCATTTTGTAACCTCTGCAGACCTATATTTACTTGTCAGCAGAATGGAAGACTGAACTGGCTGATTTTAAGAATCTCATTGTTAATGTGGGAGGGGATAGGGCTAGCTCTGATAAATTATCTAAAACCCTCAATAAATATGAGAAGTACATTTCAGTCCATTCTTCTCCAAGTGATATGGCCAACCTCTCCCTTCTTTTATTCATTTATTTTGAATAGATAATACATAATTCAAACTGTATAGAATTCCTAAAGGAAAAAACAAATGTCCCCTACACCACTCCTGCCCTAGATATAGCCACTGTTAACTCTGTGTATGTGTGTGCGTGTCCCCGTCCGTGTCCCCATCCTTCCAGAAGTACTCTGCATCTATAAGTGCAAATGTAAATATTGTTTTCTTAAACAAGTGCTCACTTGTAATACATAGTGTTCTGCAACTTGCTTTTGTCTACTTAACAACATATTTTTTCACTTATTTAAATAGAGACATGTTGGCTAGTGGCCACTATATTGCACAGCATAACTATAACTGTTTTTTTTGTTTGTTTGTGTTTGTTTGTTTTTTTGCGGTACGCGGGCCTCTCACTGTTATGGCCTCTCCCGTTGCGGAGCACAGGCTCCGGACGCGCAGGCTCAGCAGCCATGGCTCACAGGCCTAGCTGCTCCGCGGCATGTGGGTTCTTCCCGGACCGGGGCACGAACCCGTGTCCCCTGCATCGGCAGGCGGACTCTCAACCACTGCGCCACTAGGGAAGCCCTAACTTTGTTCTTTTTTAACACAATATCTGTCTGGAACCCTTCTTTGATGTTGGTGTCTCCATGTTGGACCTTTTCTAGTCTTTGGCCTGCTCTACTTCTTACTTTACTCTTCCTTGATGACCTCAGCCTGAGGTGATTTGGACAGGACAAGACCTGCTTGAAATATTATATCCTGGCCCTTTATTTTTTGTTCTTTGAAGTCTTTGGAGGGGCTTCTGCCCCTCCAAATTGCATTTTCATTCTGTCCACCTCCCTCCTCTTCTTCCTGTTATGGCACATGTCAGTGGGATGAAGTTCTCTTTATATAATAAAGCTGTGAGGAATCTGGAGGTCATCTGAGCCATTCCCCATCTTCAGCCCACACTACCACTCATGTTTCCGCCCACTCTTTGCATCATGGCTTGCCGACTTTGTCTTTACACAGTGCTTTGATAGCAATATTCCATTTTCTCCTGGGCCTTCGTACTTCCGTAAACCCTTGAGATTAGATTGGCATTCACTAAACTAGGGATCAGAACTAATAATCTTACCTGGTGAGAAAGCCAGGGGTTCCAAGCCACACATATGTTCTTCAGACTGTCCCACATCTCTTAAATGCATGTAAAACCCTTAACACGGTGCTTGACACACACAATTCAGTAAATGGTGGTAGTAATTATTTACTTATTCTCAGGATTAACTGAAAACTTCCTGATCTATATCTTCAGCCTTTCCCTCTCTCTTGAGCTTCACACTCCTGGATCTCACTGCTACTGAACTCTCATTATCTCATCCTCCAAACCTGTAATATTTTCTGTATTCCTTAACATAGCTGGTATCACTACCATTATTCAGTCACTCAACCCAGAAGTCTAGGGTCATCCTTAAAAATATTTCCAATTCCCCACAACCTGTTGATCACTGTTGTTTCATTTAACCTACCAATTTGTTGTTTCCTAAGTCTATCTCTTTTACTAGACCATTGTCCTAGTAGTGGTCACTCTTCCTCCAGTCTTGCATCCCCTAAGTCCATTCTATTTTTTGTTGCAGCGTGAAGTTCCCCAGTTTACACTCTGTGTGTAAAGCATTTTGGGGTTCCACATTGTGTACAGGATAAGAGTCAGGCCTTAGCAGAGCCTTTAAGATTCTCCTAAACTGGTCCCTGCCCTCTTATTTTGTATTCCAGCAACTGCAGGTAGCTTTTCATCCCCTGATTGCACCACACTGCCTCTGTCTCTTGGGAACATCTCTTTCTTTTTTCTGTTTGACTAATTTCTGCTCATCCATCTTGATTCAGCTCAGGCATCACCCCCTTTAGGAGGCTGTGGATTTGAATGATGTAGGAATCTGTTTCACCGATAGGCTACAGTATTAGAGACTAGGATTGTAGATTAGCACTGGCAGAGAACATATAGGTCGTTGAACTGAATACACTATTTTAAAAATTTTATTTTGTTGACGTATAGTTGATTTACAGTGTTGTGTTGATTTGTGCTGTACAACAAAGTGATTCAGTTATACATATATATGTATATATTCTTTTTCATACTCTTTTCCGTTATGGTTTATCACAGGATACTGGATATAGTTTCCTGTGCTATATAGTAGGACCTTGTTGTTTATCCATTCTATATATAATAGTTTGCATCTGCTAATCCCAAATTCCCAATCCATCCCCACCCCTTGGCAGCCACAAGTCTGTTTTCCATGTCTGTGAGTGTTTCTGTTTCATAGATGAGTTCATTTGTGTCATATTTTAGATTCCACATGTAAGTGATATCATATGGTATTTGTTTTTCTCTTTCTGACTTACTTCACTTACTGAATACACCCTTCTTTACGGAGTGGGAAATGACTAGGTTTTTTAGTAAGAAAGAGATCTGAGATTTGAACCTGTCTTCTGATACTGCTGAAGCCACTCCCAGGTGCAACATGCTTTCTATTATGCCCTGCTATTAAATCCACCCCACAGCAAGCTCTGTTATGGAACAAGTGGTAGTAGTTCATATTTTGAGGGATCAAGATGGGAGTAGCCACAATGATAGCTTGGGAAATGCAGGAAATTTCTGACCCTTAGGACCTTTTGTTTTCATCTCCTGGAAGGAGGAAGCACCTAGGCTACAGCACACAAGTATGTATGTGCTCGTGTGCAGTACAGGTAGGGAGGGGTATGTGTACGTATGTGTAGAAGACTGGGAGGTGGGGAGTTGGGATCAAAGTGCATCCCTTGGCACCTGCTTTGGAAGTCAGTCTTAGAGAACAGCCTAAACAGGTCTTTACCATGCTTAGTCTCTGCCAGCAAACTGGTTTTCCTTATACTGAAGGCACAACCAAAATATGTTCTGTATTTTTCCTAGCTTTTAGGATGATGGAAAAAGTTTGTTACAACAGTGAAATAAAAACATGGCTAACTCTTTCAGGTTCACAGAAATGGACATGCATTATTAGTCCAGCACACCACTAACTTGATTTCATTTCATGCCAGTAATGAACTGTTGAACTGTTTGTTTTTTTAAACAGGAGTCCCAGCTTGTAGCTGGTGTTGCATTCAAGAAGACTTTCTCTTACGCTGGGTTTGAAATGCAACCCAAAAAGTACCATAATCCAATGATTGCCCTTTTAAATGTTGAGCTTGAGCTGAAAGCTGAGAAGGATAATGCGGAAATCAGAGTCCACACAGTTGAGGTAGGCCCTACCGGCTGGCGGTGGCATGGAAATGGGCAACATTCTGGGCCATAGCTAGCCTTGGGCCTTTGTGGCCATCTTGGGCTTAGCTTTGTTTCTCAGGTACCTTATGGGCTCCTTTCTCCTCCTAGCCCCCTAAATATTAATGTCTAAATACTGGGTCCACTTCTTTTCTCACGCTATGCTCTCTCTCAGTGACCTGGACCTGAGGAGGTTTGGATAGGGCAAACATGCTGAAATATTATCCCTCTGGCCCCAGGGAAGGGGCTTGCAGGGGCCTCTCAGCTATATAGTGAGCCCAGTATTTTGATTCCTCTTATTTGGGCAGATGTGAACTCTGCCCTTTCAATACGGGGTCCCGTGTTGCAGGGACAGGTGTGCTCCCAACATTGATATCACCAAGGCTGTCTCTGGAGGTAGCAGTGTCACCCAGCTATCAGCAAGTATTCTTGGAAAATGTGTCCCCAACACAGAATGGCCTTTGGGGGAAAGGGTCTTGTCATTGGTAACTCCATGGGTGCATTGCCTCAGAGGAGCTAGAACTTAGCCGGGCTAAAGTATGTCTCACACCGTAGCAAGTGCTAACTCTGGAGCAGCTCCCAGTCCTGGGGTTACTTTCTGCCTTTGTGTTTGAAAGTTTTAGGTGATTCCTAAGTTACCTTATAGGATCCTTGTATATTTGGACTGAGAGGAGGCTATTCTGTTTACCCCTGTTAATTCCCAAATAAATCAGTATATTTTATTTGGCGGGGGTGTGTTATATTTTAACATACCATATAGGCTAACCTCCACCCCAAAGCATCCTTATCCTTCATACCATATAGGCTAACTTCCACCACAAAGCATCCTCATCCTTTTCTGGGTCTCTTCAGGATTATCAGGCAATTGTTGATGCTGAATGGAACATTCTTTATGACAAATTAGAGAGGATTCATCACTCCGGAGCCAAAGTCGTCTTGTCCAAACTCCCCATTGGGGACGTGGCCACCCAGTACTTTGCTGACAGGGACATGTTCTGTGCTGGCCGAGTGCTGGAGGAGGATCTGAAGAGGACAATGATGGTAACCAAACTTTCACAGGCTGCTTCTTGGTCTTTGTGGCCCCAGGGGGGTTTTCACTTACCCCGGGTGTACTGGAGTGGTTGGTATGTGAATCTAGACCTGTCTTCTTAACTCTTTTTGCCATGAAACACTCCAGTTCCAGTGTGTATGTGCTCAGTATACAAGAGTTAATCTAACCAAACAAGTCAGGGAAGCTGATTTGTAAGGAAACCTAGCAGTAGGGCTGTGATTAGCTGGCTAAACTCCAGTGTGGATGCTTCCGGCCAGCTTTCCTCCCTTCTTGAGCATCTCACCAAAGATGCTTCAGGTCTAAAGCACTGCTCCTGACTTCAGTCACTGGGCCCAAAGCACCCTAGTTTAGGGGAGGGGGTATTGGGTGAAACAAAGGGTCACCATCTCCTTTCAACCAGGCTTGTTTGCCCTTCGTGTGTCTTAGTTCTGTTTTGTTTTCTCCTCTTCCAGAGGGTGCCTGGAGGTCAAGGGTGAGAGTGGGTCATCCAGTGAGGAGAGCTCCAGGGCACCATGGCAGTCTAACATGGGAATTGGCTTTAAGACTAAGTGGCGAGAAGCTCACTTCTGGCCTCGTGTGAGCCTTCACTGATAGATGATGTTGTCTTGTGTTCCTCAGGCTTGCGGAGGCTCCATCCAGACCAGTGTGAATGCTCTGTCATCAGATGTTCTGGGCCGCTGCCAGGTCTTTGAAGAGACCCAGATTGGAGGCGAGAGGTGAGCAGTAGGCTTGGACTCCCTGTTTGTAGCTCACGAGACTTGCCTGATGGCCTTCTGCCTTCTTTGGGGTGTGGTGTATATATAGCACATGCTATTCTCTTCTGAGGTCTTATATCTCTTGGGGCATAAAGAGCTCAGATATATAGAGTGTTTTGGGAGGGAAGAAGATCAAGTTGGGTCTAAAGTCTGATTCCACAATCTTTTATGCCCCTGTGGTACAGCACTAGACCTTCCCAAGAACATGTCTTTAAGAGTGGGCTTGGAGAACCTTAGTGAGGAACAGGAGAGCAGCTGCTGAGTGTTGGGAGGACTTGGTGAGGTTAGAACACAGCGGGTTGGCAGCAGAAAGGAGTTCACAAGTATGATTTGACCCTGGGTGTAGGTACAATTTCTTCAAAGGCTGCCCCAAGGCCAAGACTTGTACTATCATCCTCCGTGGTGGCGCTGAGCAGTTTATGGAGGAGACAGAGCGGTCCCTGCACGACGCCATCATGATTGTCAGAAGGGCCATCAAGGTACTAGGCTGGGAGCTTCCAGCCTGCACAGCTCACTCTGCCTCTTGAGCTGATGAGACCCTGGATTTGTGTGGTGATTCCTTCCCTGTATAACCTGTCCTTCCATGTGGTGCATGTGGGCCCTGATTTGTCTCACAGATGATAAAGAAACAGCCTCAGTCTCTCAAAATAAGTCATGCTGCCTTAAAAGCTAAGACTTGTTCTTGTGAGCAGCTGTGGAGCTGATGGAGTCAGCCATCCCAGGGATTGTGCCAGTGCCCTCAAGCTGCAGGTGACCTTGAAGATGGTCAGAAACCATAAGGTTCACCAGATTGAAGTTGGGATGTGCTAGACACGGTCCATGTCTGGGCTTCCTGGGGCTTGGGCTGAGGGAGGGAATGTGGAAACAGCCCTCTTTCTGGGCTAGAGGGCCTATTGACTGAACGGCCCAGTTTGGCCATGGCTGGAGCTTAGACCAGGGGACCCCTTGCATTTAGTGGTGGGTCTGGTCTCTGCAGAATGATTCAGTGGTGGCTGGTGGCGGCGCCATTGAGATGGAGCTCTCCAAGTACCTGCGAGATTACTCAAGGACCATTCCAGGAAAACAGCAGCTATTGATTGGGGCCTATGCCAAGGCATTGGAAATTATCCCACGCCAGCTGTGTGACAACGCTGGCTTTGATGCCACAAACATCCTCAACAAGCTGCGGGCTCGGCACGCCCAGGTGGGTTATTCCTCTCCTCCAGGTCCCGGGACTGGGTGGACGGGGCTAGATTCTGAGTGTGTGTTGTGCTTACTCAAGCTCTGTGTGGTCAGCCCAGGTGATAGTGCTGGAACCAAACCCAGTACCAACTGCCTGCCTCCTCTGAGGTCAGAAGGAAAGACCAGTGCTGGGACTGGCGGTTCCAGGGTTTGTTCAGTGCTTCTTCCAAGAGTCTGATCACTCCTCACAGTGCAGTGAGAGTAACCAAAGGAACCCTGTGGCCTCCTGCCTGGAAGCACATACCATGTGTACTAGGTTCCTTGGTGGGGAAGCACTCCAGGGCCCAGCTGACAGCAGTCCAGCCATGGCTCTACCACCTCCAAGTTGTGATCTCTCTGAGAATTTAATTTGTTCATCTGCTGTTTAGCAAATACTCATTTAGAGATGTTTCTTAAATGCTGTCTGTTAAATGCTCAGTGTGGTGACAGCAGCATTAAGTGAGTGACTTAGTTTCTGACTTGTGTTACAACTTTTAAGTAAGTCACTCTCTGTGTCTGTTTCCTTGTCTGTAAAATCGGGACTAATGGAAGCAGTGAGATCATGAAATGAGATAAGGGATTGGAAAGTGTTCATCTTGAGAAGCCTGGTTTGACATACACAGTCCTCAGGTGACCTGAGGATGGGGCCTCCCTAAAAGCCAGCAGCTTGCCTGGGAGAGGGCCCGGAGGTCTTCTGTGGTCAGCACTTCTCAGGTTGGGGGTGGGGGAGGGGTGGGAAGAGGCTTCTAGGCTCCTGTTGTGATGCCATCTTCCTCAGGGAGATGCCAGCGGGTTCAGAGAGCCTGAAGATTCCTAACAATCCGAGTCGTTCAGAGGGTGTGCAAGAAATTTGAGAGCAGTTCCATATCACTTTCCCTCTTTTTCTGCTCTTTCAGGGGGGCATGTGGTATGGCGTGGACATCAACAATGAGGACATTGCTGACAACTTTGAGGCCTTCGTGTGGGAGCCAGCTATGGTGCGGATCAACGCCCTGACTGCAGCCTCTGAGGCTGCGTGCCTTATTGTGTCTGTAGATGAAACCATCAAGAACCCTCGCTCAACAGTGGATGTTCCCCCAGCTGCTGGCCGGGGCCGAGGTCGTGGCCACCTCCATTGAGAGGCACACCAGCTCTCACTGCAGGCTGCCTGCAGGCAGTGCTTACTCTGTCTTGGTGAAATGGTATTACAAGGAAGGGGTAGTATTTGGACCACTCTGTTCTCACTGGAGGTTATTTAAATAAAACTTAAAAGACTTAGAATTCATTTTGCAAATTATTTGGGCACAGGAGTTGTACTCATAAATGTCTTGACTGCAGCTCAGAATTGTAGCTTTATATGTACTCACCCAACAGGTAGAAAAGAGAAAATCATCTTCCCTCTTGGGCTGAGTCCTCCACAGCCTCTACTCATTGTTAGGCAGAGTGTAGGTCCACTCTCCCAGGGGAGGAGCTCCACCTGAGTGGCCCCTGTCTGGAAGTTTGGTTGCTTTCTCAGTCCTAGCAGTGGCTGGGAGGTGTGGAGTTGCTTCCTTTTCTTCTGACATCACCTTATTTAGCCCTGGCCTCGCCTGGCTCTGCTCCCAGGGTTTCTCTGGGTTTGAGTTAAATGCATTACGTTACCTTGTCTACCCCTTCTACTTCTGTATTCTTTTGGCTCAGTCTTTTCATCCCTCTTTTTCAAGATCTTGAGGTTGAGGGCTTTCGGAGGAATGTTTCAGAGAGGACAGATGGTTTCAAAACTCTTGTGACTTCTTAGAACTAAGTTCATTGAGGAGGAGGCTGAAGGAGCCACCCGGTCTTCTCAGTTCAGCCACCAGTGGTCCTTTCTGCCTTCTTCTGACCAGTGGAAGTTTAGAACGGCCAGCACAGATAAAATCAGCAGTCTAACTGCCTCCTTGTTTATTGCTAGTTCTGAGAGTTGGCCTGCAGCTACCTGTAATTAATAGGAAGCTTCTGCTCCCTAAATCTGGGAAGTGATTTTTTAAAAAATCTCTGCGTTCCAGCCAAGTCAGATGAACTCAAAAGCAGAATGGGGGTGGTGGCAGCTCCAGACTTCAGAGTTTGGCATCCCTCCTAACTTGATGGTCTATAAGTAAATTTTTTCAGCTGTTCTACCTGCATAACGGTAATAGCTGACTCAGAGTTGTGGGGATAAGTGCTCATCTACTTGTTTGATGCTAGAGCCACACACAGTTTAAGCCTAAACACCTGTTCTTTCTGATTTTAAATGTTTCAAGACCTGAGTAATCAAATCAGTGGGGCAAACCCATTTTGTAAAATGGGAAAGTTGAGCCAGACCATGATGGGGAACTGGTCTCCATCAGTCCAAAGTCAGATTGGCCAGAGCATCCTGAGGTTACCAAGCCAGTGAGTGAGGGGATGGGCAAGTGTGTGCTGTTCCTGCTATTTTTGTGCTGGGGTTGCCCTTAAAGATGGCTTCTCCTGGCTGAGAGTCAGAAAGGACACCCTGAGGCTCTTTATCTTCCTGCACACACTGAAAGCTATGGCACGGTCAGTAACCTGCACGGGCTTCCTCCAGCAATGATGTCTACTGTCCTGAGACAGGTCTTCCTAACGCTTCAGTTCACCTCACTGATGCCATTCAGATCATCCACCTCCTTCCTACCTCAGTGCATTTCAGCTGAAGGAATGTTTGGTGACAGACTTGAAAATGTGGCCACCTAGCCATTTACTTCCCTGAGGCAGATATGATTCCAGTTTCACCATCTTTTATTGGATACAGAGCCACAAATTCTGATGCCCATTTGAGTCCTTTTAAATACATACGCTCGGGTACATTCAGCAAAGGGCATCTATGGGTGATGTGGAGCAAAGTGCTGGGATGGTGATGCCTGGGTGGGGCAGAAAAGTGGGGCCAGGGAAGGCC
This sequence comes from Physeter macrocephalus, assembly GCF_002837175.3. Classification (NCBI taxonomy): domain Eukaryota; kingdom Metazoa; phylum Chordata; class Mammalia; order Artiodactyla; family Physeteridae; genus Physeter; species Physeter macrocephalus. The sequence goes on from NC_041225.1 coordinate 87,834,347, forward strand.
CCCTGGGGGCTGGAGGTACTGGCGCCACTTCAGAAACAAAACCAAAAAATGCTCTCCACCCCTCTGCCTGATGTGCTTGGGGTGAGGGAAGCTCCCTTCTCACTGCTCAGGCCCACTGCAGCCTGGCTGTGCAGGGAAGGCAGGGCCTGGGGCCAGTTATGGAGGTCCCCGCCAGCAGGGCTCACTAGAGCCAGGCCTACTGGCACCAGCCATGAGGCGAGTCTGCCCCTGCATGCAAGACCCCTGCCAGGGCAAAGCTGAGGCCTGGGGCCCTGCCAGCAGTGGCAGACAAGGCTCAGACTTGTGGCGGGGAAGCCTGCCTGATTGTCGGGGCGGTCTTGGGACTGGCCAGGGTCCCAAGGGGTTGGGGTCAGACTAGGAGCTGGTTGCCTTAGTTGGCCCTGGTATTCTGATCTTCACCCAATCCTAAACCTTATCCTCAGGCAAGGCTGTAGATGAACACACTTGTCCGGGAATAAATACACACACGATACACAGCAATATATACAGAAATGGGGCCTGGGACAAGGCTGGGTGAGAAAGCACAGCCACCAGGGGTAAAAAGAGAAGTGCTAGGCCCCTGGGGGAGGGAAGTTCCACTCCTCAGGGACTGATGGGCTGGGACAGATCCCACTGGTGTGAGTTAACTCCTCTGGGCACTTGGGCCCTGCACCCAGTCACCATCTCTCCTGTTTTCACCCCAAGTCCACCAGGAACTGGGTCTTTGGCACCAATAGTCCCTCTGGAAAGATCTTCAACTTAGTGCCCAAGAGGGACTGGGGCATGGGCAGCTCCCCACCGGCAGCCCAGAGGACTAGAGACCAGGACCAGGGGGACAGGCGGGACCCAAAGGCAAAGGACAGAGTCAAACCTTGGAGCAGCAGGCCTTGGGAAGGAGGTGGCGCTTTTTTTTTTTTTTTTTCCCAGCAATTGCTGAGGGACTGGCTCAAACTCCACTCTCATGGGACTAGGAAAACATGAGCTGCCTTGGTCCTTAGGTGGTCTCCTGGCCAGTGAAAAGCCATGGTTCTGGGCAGCCCACTTTCTCTCCCTCAGGGATGCAGATATAGCATCTCCTTTGTTCTCTGCCAGTGCTGTGGGGAGGCAGCCTGAATAAAGCATGATATACTCAAGCCAAATACCCCAAGCCTCCCAGGCGCTGGGCTGGCAAGGAAAGGTGGTAAGGACACCAAGTGGCCATCACCCATGGGGCCTCTACACATGCTGGGACCCCTGGAGCAGGGCCTGTGTTGGTTTGCTCTCACAGATACTCCTCTTTTGCATCTCATCAGGTGTGAGATGTGGAAGAGGGCTCTCCTGTGGGTGAGTGAAGGATAAGGTGCTCCTAGGGACGGCCAGGCCCTCCATCCCTGTTCGCCATCTTCAGCCCTAGCTGCGTGCTTGCCAGAGAAGTGATCAAGTGAACAAAAGCTCTCCACTCAGCTGCAGGGCTCATCCCCCTGAGGAGAGGCAAAAACAGCATCAAGCTGGTGGGGAGCCCGCAAACCCGCCAGTTCTCAGGGCAGATATGAAGGCCAGGGCACGCAAGTCTGTCAGCCCCAGGTGTGCAGCGGTACAGGCTGTGACCCATCGTTCCCATGGGCAGAGGCTTGGACCTGTGCAATATGCACCCCACGCAGCCCTCACACACTCAGCTAGAAAATACAGGGCGGGGGGCTTGGCGGGTTTCCCGGAAACAGCCCAACTTGTTGAGAGGCAAACTTCCCACCAGCAGGAGAGGGGAGTCTTGTTCACTCTGCTGCCCCAGTGCTGGTGGTGCTTGGCGCTACTGCCCAGAGGAACCTACGACAACTGTCAGGCCTTTCAGCACCACCTTTCTCCCACTCAAGCCTGCTGCCTGTGCACCCTGACCTTTCCCAGAACTGATGCCAGGCATTCCAGCGGGCATCTTCCCAGGGAGAAATTGCCCAAAGCCTTGTATTCAGGGATGGAGGCTACCTAGGGCAGAAAAAGCCCCCCAGTAGGATAGGCTCAGGCCAAGCAGGGCATCCCTTTGTGCTTTGTCCAGGAGACATCCTGGGGTCACAGGGAGCAGGGGCTACGGAGGGAGGATGCAGTTGGCAAAGCAGAACAGACACACCCAGGGCCACCAGGCCGAGTAGACTTCCACCTCCCTTCCAGGCCCCAGAACAGAGGAAAGTTGTGCTTCTCCTTCGTGACTCCTGGGGACAGGGCTGGGGAGGTTAAGAGCCAATGGAACCAGCTGCTCTGGGGTGGGGATGCCACACAGCCAAGGCTTCATGCAGGACTGGACAGGGAGTTGCCAACATGCCACCCTTGATATTTGGGGTCTTCAAAGGGCAGGGCCCGAACAAGCCACGGGAGGAAAATCATCAACAATGAAAACAGCCAGGACACAGCTGAGTGGGGAACCAGGAGAGCTGGGTACACTTCTGATCCTGTGGGGTCCCAGCTCTGGAGGCCTTGTTGCAGGGTAACCCAGAGCGGGGTTGATGTCCGTGCCAGGTTGTGGCAGAAAGTTGGGTTTCTGGAAAGGACTGAGAAACTAGAGGAGCCCAGCCCCAGCCAGAACCAGTGGCCTAATGATTAGGGCTGAGAGCCCACCCAGTAACAGGAGAGAAGGAAACCCTAAGATGGACCTAGATCAATGTTTGAAAGAACTTTCCAAATGAAGGTTGGCAGGACCCACGGCCTTTGCGCCACCGTGGGAGTCCTGAGAGGCAGAACTGGGGAGACCTGAGTCTTTAGAGCCATAGTGCCAGGACCTAGCCCTCTGGGAACCATGCAAGGGTCAGTGAAAGCCCCCATTTGCATTTTAAGCCAGTGCTTCTGGCTCAGGTCCCAGCACTGCCCCTGGCAGAAGACCCCCAACACAGCCCTCAGCCTGCGGGGCCAGTGGAGATTGAGGAGGGAGGCAAGTCCAGTGAGGGGGGTGCTCTTCCTCTTTCTTGGCCCCATGGGTCTGGCTCCCTACCAAAGCCACATCTTCAAGCAAGCTAGCCAGACGAGGAAGCAAACTAAACCACCCTCCTTCCGGACTCCTCCAGGCCCTAGCACAGAGGGCAGCCTAGTGATTCCCTCTCACGTAGCCTTGGGGACCCAAAGACCATCAGATTCCTGCCCAAGCACCCGGATTAGAAGTACATTTCTTGAGGACAGGAACTGCTTCTCGCTGCTGACACCGTTTCCCAGAGGCTCGGGATTGGTGGAATTTATAGAAACATGCACCTTTTAGCTCTGAATTTAGTTCTGGTGTGTCGTGGGTATGTGGTGGCTGGGAGGGATCTTGTCTTTTCTCCAGCAATAAAAACTCGAAGTCTTCTCTACCTTGGGAGGGGTGGTCTCAATGTCCTGGGGAGAAGTTCTGGACGAACGTCTTGCCCTTCCACGCCCACCCCACTACCTCGCTGCACCCCTACCTCTCACTTTCGGCTGGCCGCATCCCCAGACCCCTAGGGTTATCCCTGGAAAATACGGACCCAGAGCCCCGGCGGGCTGCCTGGAGGGGGTGCCCCACAGAAGGCTGGGACACGGCAGAGGGAAGAGAAGAGTCCTCCTTGCCAAGTCCGAGCTGCCTTGTGGAGCGACCCTCTGGCCTGGAGCTTAACACAGGCTCCCGACCAGGAGGCTGGGCCTCACAAAGGGGAGGCCTGCCCCAGCAGCCCGAGAGGCCGAGGCGCCACTGGTGGTTACTGCAGATCCTCAGGGCGATGACACCAAGTGCTGGTGTGACTCAGCTCTTCGCTGACTGGGCCCAGAAGGCTGCTCCAGCTGGGGTTGGGGTGGGAGTCGGGGGACAGCTGTCCAAGCCCCTGGCCTGGAGAGGCAGCGCTCAGGGTCAGGCCTGTTGCTCCACTGTCCCAGCAGGACAGGAGACTGACAACCCCTCCCCGGAAGCCAGGGATAACACTAGGCCTCCAAAGGTCTAGTACAAATCAGGGTCCCTCTGGAGGTCCAAAGAGAGTGCCCTGGTGTGGGGCTGGCAGGGGCCCTGCCGCCCCCCACCCGGGTTAGCAGCCGCCTTCCACCTTGATGTGCAGGATCTTAGAGAAGCCGGGCCTCCGCCGTAGGGCCTGCAGACCAAACCTGCGTTAGTTCCCCTCAGGGCAGACAGGCGGAGCCCTCCCTTCAAACACCCAGGTCACCAACCCCAACCTAGGGATGCCACTGGGGGTCTTGGGCAGCCTCAGAGACAGCTGCTCACCTGGAGTTTTGTCACCATGTCCTCAAACAGCTTCTGGGCCTCAGGGCTGCTGGGCTCTTTGAAATAATCGGCAATCCCAATCTGGAGCACAATGGACTTGAGGTTCCGGCAGATGCCTGGGAAAAGGTAAGGTGGGGGCTCAGGTCTGGGCAATGGGGCTGTCTTCTTTCCTCTTACTAATTAACAGACTCAGAACCCTCTGAGAGACAATCGCGTGCCAGGCACCGGGAGCAGATCCGTGCTGGCCCGGGCTCAACTGGGCAAGGGGAGAAGGTGGAGGGTGAAGTCAAAGAACAGAGGCTGTGGGGGACTCTGGGAGGACGAGTGGACAACAGCCAGCTGCGCAGGGGCTCTAGCAACTTCCCTGGCACAAGGGACCGCTGTGCTCTGGTCTGGGCATGTGGAAATGAATTACAAGGACGGAGCGGCTGAGGTTAGGCTGACGGATCTCGGCTGGAGCACTGGAAGAGGGGAGGCAGGGAACAAATAAGCGGGGAGCAGAGGGCTTAAGGGACTGCACGTTGCCATGAAGTCAGGGGAGGAGGAGCAAGAAGGTCAGGAGGCTGAGAGGATTCTAAAGGTTATGATTTTGGAGGCCAAGCAGTTAGTTCTGGTGGTCAGTCCAGGGCGGGGCCCTGAGGCTGAAGTGGGGGAAGAAGAGGATCCTGGAGATGATAAGAAGGTCGAGGAACCTTCAGTGCTCAGGACGTGAGGTCCTGCCAGGGGCCAAATGGTCCCGGATGATGGTCTACCCTTGGGCGTGTGCAGCCCCAGCTGGGCACCTGTGTCCTTAATGAAGGTGGAGGAATGACTGGGACGGGAGTGGGGGCTGGAGGGAGGCAGGGGCCAGCAGAGGCGTGTGTGTGAGCCCCCTGAGAACTGTTCTAGGGGGCTCACACACATTATCTCATTCGGTTTAGAAGTCAGCTTAAAAGATGGGGATACAGAACCCAAGAGAAGTACAGTAATTTGCCCAAAGTCACACAGCTAATAATCAGTAGAGCCAGAACTGAGACCTAGGTCAGCCAGTTCCAGAACCCATCTGTTCTGCCTTTGCCCTTGGCTGGAGGCTCGTGTGGGGGTAGATGGTAGATGGTGCTGAACAGCTCATGCCTCCAACATGGACAGAGCACAAGGCAATACATATCCACTGAACTGAACCATTTGGGTCAGATGCTGGCAGGCCTTAAATGCCACACTGGCCTCAGAAGGCACTGGTGGCAAAGCCAACTCTAGAACCCTGGGCAATCTGACCCCAGTGCTGGTGTTTGCTGACTAGCAGCGAGAGGGAGTCGGTTATACTACTTGCTGACAAGACGTGGTAAGAGGCAACAGTGGGACCCCACCCCACGCTCCCCATCACTCACTGTTGAAATGCAGCAGGGCCTTGGGGGTGACAGGGGTGGCCGTGAGCACCAACATCTCCAGTCCCTTCAGGCCTTCCCGGCAGACCTCAGCCGCCACCTCTTGGGTGATCTCCGACACGTGGTCCAGCTCCAGGACCTGCAGTCGCATGCAGTTTCTCGCTAGGAAGAGGGAAGAAGAGGCAAGGTCCTGCTGACAAACACCCCAGGTCACCTCCTGCCACCACCCAGGCTGCAGCCCCGAGTCCCTCTGGGATTTCAGTGTTGCATCCACGCCTGCTTCCCATCACCCCCTACCCCAGTCCCAAGGAAAGACTCACCGAGTGATGCCAGGCCCTGCACCCCACAGCCGGCACCCCCGACCCCCAGGGCCCGGAGGTGGGGCCAACAGCGACCGATCATCTGTAGGCAGCGGTTACTGAAGCGCGTGGGCTGCTGGCTGGAGAACAGGGTGGAGGGAGGGCTGTCAGGGAAGCCCCTGGCTGCATGATACCCTAAGCCTGCTCCTCTGTCAGGACCCGCCCCTCAAAGGCGAGGCCCCACCAACCACCCAGCTGTTCAAGTCAGAAACCTGAGATCTTCCCTGACTCCTCCTCCCTCACCTCCTGCCAAGACCTGCAGATTCTGATTCCTGAATAACTCTTCAACCCACAGTTCAGACCACCATCCATATTCATCTGAGTATACAACTAGTCTCCCTGCCAGTTCATCCAGCGGCTGCTGACAGCCAGCCACTCGCTCCCATATCCTTTCACTCAGTCATTCAACAAAAGCTTCTCAAGTGCCTGTCATGACCAAGAACAATTGAGCTGGGCCCTGGGGACACAGTGGTGACATAGAGAGACATGGTCTCTGCCTCCAAGAGTTGGGCAGTGGGGGGGATGACACAGAACATTCCCAGTCTGATGTCATCCCGTTTTTTAAAGTGGCTTCCCAGTGCTTTCTAGACAAAATGCAAACATCTAAAACCCCTTAGGCAAGGCCTTCTGACCTTGGCCCAAACCTTCCTTTCCACACTCATTGCTCGCTGGGCCCTGCCCACCACTCACACCACACTTGCTCCTTCCCTGAACACTTTATCACTTAACAATCGCCCAGCATCTGCCACGTGCTCAGTACCAGGGATACAGAAACGGACATTCACAGCCTCTGCCCTGAGAAACATGAGTCTGGTGTAGACTGAAATATAGAGAAATTATTGTAAAATGGACTACAGCAGGGGCCAGGACAAGGTGCAAGAGGAATGGAGACAGGGGAGCAGTGACAAATTCTACCAGGGTGTTAGGGACAGGACACTGGGGGACCCAAAAGGAGGTGTCACGTGGAGAGGGGCTTGCAGGGCAGGCACAGGGAGTGAAAAAGCCCGGTATGTTTGAGGAATTCCAAGTAACGCGATGAATGACCTCACACCCTGGATTCTCGGAAAACCAGCTCTTTTGTACGTTATACAATCACCTCCCTGAACTGTCTTTCACGTGCCAAACAAACATGGCTATTTCCAGCTAGTGTGGGAAATAGCCCACCGTGGGCTCTGCAGCCTTTATGCACACATCTCATTTGAGCCACCTATAGTCCTAATAAGATCGACAGATCTAATACCACCTTCACTTTACAGTTGAGAAACTAAGGCACGACTGGGTAGCCCAAAGTCACACTGCTAGCCGGCCAGGACATGATCCCAAGTCTGATTCTGAAGCCCTGCTCCTGTCGCCTAAAGATACAGACTGATGAATGTGAATCTGTCACCCCAAACTGCATATGGAATGGGCCCAGATCTGCTCAGTCCTCAGCCCCACACCCAGCCCCAACCCTGCCCGAGCTCACCAGGGGTGAAGTGGCGCCACCTGGAGGGAGACAATCTCTCTGCAGCCTGCGCCCAGGGCCCAAATGACCTCATGGCCCACCGGGTCTGTGGCGCTTCTGTTGAAAAGACAAAGCTGGGGCCACCAACTCTGGTGGCCTCTGCTCTTCTCCCTTGGGCCACAGAGCTCTTGGGTCCCTTTGCCCGAGAGCCCTGGGGGAAGGGTATGCAGAGCCCAGGGATCCTTGGGGCCCGAGGCCTTGCTTCTTGCAGTGTGGACCCACCTGTAGGTGACAGCCTGCAGGGCACGGCAGTAGCAGCTGGCCAGCCAGAGCGAACGGTCAGTGAGGACGTTGGGACAGTGGGAGATGCGCAGGATCAGCAGATTCCCCCCAGCCGCCTTCAGCAGAGACTCTAGCCCTGCTTCCAGACAGCCCCTGGGGATAGCCAAGAGGTCAGGGCACTGTTTGTGGCCAGCTCCTCCTCTGGGAAGCATCCCGACATCACTCTGGGTCTGCAGCCCAGAAGCAACCCCCGCCCACCCACCGTGGCCTCACCGGGTACTCCGGGCATACTCCTCTTTGCTCTCCTTCTTGCCCCGCTGCCGGGGCTTCAGGTTCTGCAGTGTCAGCGAGTGGGCCTGGGTGCACCACTGAGCCAGCATTGCCAAGAACTGCAGGGAGAGAGGGGTTACCTGGGGATGAGGGGATCTGAGTTTGGTTGGCTGGAGGTGGACCAGCGCCAGGTTAGGAGGCCCCATGAGAGCATTTTGGGGAGTCAGGTTGGAGCTGGGGTGCTGTAAAAGGTTGCAAGGACCAGACCTTGCGGGGCCAGACTCTGGCAGGGAAAAGGTGGGTTTACAGCAAGGGTGATTGGGAGGGCAGGGCGGCAGATAGGGACAGGCACCTTGGAACAGACGCGGGCATTCTCAAGCAGCACCCGTGTCCAGACGGCAGGGTGGCGGGCCACGAAGCGCCAGTCCCGGCAGACCTCGGCGGCATGTAGCAGTGTGCGCGTGTCCAGGTAGGTGAAGATGCAGAACAGGGCGGCTCGCATCTTGAGGATCTCCGGGCTGATGACCTCATTGGAGCGTGAGGGGCTGCCCCTCTCAGCTCGCCGACCCCGCCCACTGCCTCCCTCAGGGCGGGCTGCACAATATCACGGGGTCAAAGGTCAGTGTGGGGTATGGGTGGGGAGCTGGGGTAGGGTAGGAGCTGCAGGAGGAATGGGCATGACAGAACCATGCCAGGGGACCAGCAACTTGGGAGGAGGGACAAAGGGCCTCTGCTTCCCCCTCCTCTGCATCACCCTCATTCCTAATTTTGCAAATTAGAAAAAGGTGGCCCTTCCTCAAGGGAACTTTCTTTTTAAGGTCGTATATCATCACATAGTCCAAAGTCATCCCCTAGATGAGGTGACTGAGTCAAGGTTGGAGAAGGAAGGGGCTTGGATAGAAACCCTGCATCTGTGAACAGAATGCAGGTGAGAGGTTGCCCAGAGCAGTCACCGGGGCACAGCCATGCACCCTGACCTGAACTCTCCAGCCTCCTGACCCTGACCCACTCACATATGCACATGGCTTTGTGTGGATACAGGAGAGGGTTCACCCTGCTGTCCCCAGGCTTCAGTTTGAACACTCAACTCCTCTCCTGTGAATGTCATGTGAAGGGACCCCCTTAGCTGTGGCATCCTTGTGCAATACCCAACCTGAGTGCCCCTATGCTACAGCACCACCCTGTCCCAGCAGCTTCTGCTCCAAACTTGCTGGGCCCTGTGCGGGAGGGAGTTTGTCATTCTCATTGTGGGAAGTCTGGGGCAAGGCGAAAGGCGGTGCAGGAGCCCAGGAGATTTACTGCCTCAGCCCTGTGTCCCCTGAGAGCGCCCGGCACCATGGAAAGACTGGCCTCTCAGTCCCCTTCCCAAGACTCACCAGACAGCCGGCAGCTGCTCAACGGCCCAGCCATAGCAGGCCCAGGGCGGGGGGCATCCGAGGGGCCCTCAGCCTCTGACTCGGTGGTTCGGGAGCCCACATCTGAGACGTCACCTTCCTCCCCCTCCGTGCTGTGTCGGCGAGGTCTGCGCTGCCAGTTCTGGATGGCCTGGCGCCGCAGGCCTGAGCTGCGAGGGGGCTGGGCCCGCTCCAAGCCGCCATTGGCAGCCTGGACCCGTGTGCCCAAGCCCCCGGGGCCACTGTCCTCAGGGGCCCCCTCTTCTGGCCGGGGCAGCTCCAGACTGTCACTGTCATAGCAGCCTGAGCTCTGGGATGCAGCTGGGATGCGACTGCAGGCCCTGGGGTAGGGTGGACCAGATGGTGAGGAGCAAGGGGTCCTAGGCCTGCCTGAACTCCCCATGCCACCCCACCACTGGCCAAGGGCAACCCACCCACCTTACTTTCCAAGAGTCCCCTCTGAGTGTGGAAAGCCAGACAGAGGTGACCCGAGGAGGACGGGGGGAGGAGGAGAAGCCATGGCCCAGATGGGCCAGCCAGCCAGCGGGCCAGTGGATCTTCCCAGGGGGAGGGTGGGCTGTGTGGGGCGGGCCAGGCCCGCGGCTTACCCTGTGCTGGGAGAGGAGCCATGCCGTGACACCGCGTACGTGCTAGGCATGGCCAGGCCCGCGTGGTGTTCTCGCTGTGGGCCCCCAGAGCGGGAGGAAAGGGCAGGGGGGCAGAGGAGGCCAGAGGATGAGAAGGAACAGGAGAAACAGGGTACAAGATGGAGAGAAGGGGTGGGGTGGAGAAGAGAGAAGAAGGAGAACAGTTGGGAAAGATGGACAAGTAGACAGATAGACAGCCCAGAGAAGCAGGCTCACCAGTCCCCTCCCCACACCCACCAAGCGCCCCAGACCCCGGCTTGTGGCTCCTGGGCTCTCATTTGCAGGCATGGGCAGAGGCAAACCCCTGCCTGAGGACTGGGGTTGCTGGATGGTATCTCACTACAGCCTCAGGGTTGGCTGGCACTTCTGCTGTCAGAGGGGCTCCCCTATTCCTGGCCCCCAGCTTCAGGCCTGGAATCTGCTCATGGGGAAGAGCCAAAGAAGGAAGCACGGAGCATCGTGGGGCGGGGGGTTGTCAGGCCATGTGTGAGGCATGGTTGTTGGGAGTCAGGTGTGCACGTGGAGGAGGGAAGGCAGGCGGGCACTCACCGTCCTGCCTGGGCCCCGGGTACTGGGCCCAGCACCACTTCCGCCACCTCCGCGGCCCAGGCTGGCACTGGGCGTGCTGCCACAGCTGCTGCTGATGACCTGCAGCTGCCGCTCGGCGCGGTCGGCCCGCTCGAGGAGCTCCTCGATGAACTGCTGCAGCCGCAGCTTGGCGCTGGCCTCCCGCGCCGCCGTCTCCTTCAGGAACTGGTCAATCTGCACCACCTCCCTGGGCCCGGAGCAGTCTCTTTACCCCAATGCCTTGGCCTGGCTGCCCACCCACCCTCCGGAGGAGACCCTGAGCGGTAGGGAGAGACACGGGCACAGCGGGCCGCAGTGTCCGCTCGTGGTCACGGGGGGACGCACAGAACACACCCAGGAACACTGCCCCACACAACACAACGGCACACACAGAAATGCAAGCGCACGCTCCGAGTCATAACACGCACACCCCACCAACCCACCCAGGCCCAAACACACAACCAGACACCGCTGCTCCCCACAGAAATACTCACAGGCGTGCTCAGTCACACACAGCCACCTCCCCTCTCCAGAAACACTCACGGGCACACACTTACAGTCCACATAGCCCAGCAGACAGCCCCCCACGCTCATGTACATGTACTCATATCCCGTTCATTCACAGGCACGCAGTCTGAGGCGCAGTCCTACCAACACATTCAAACACACACACTTTCAGAAACATTCTCAGATTCAGAAAAGCACACTTATAGTTGCATCAACCTCCAGGAGTTGCACGGACACACAGTACACTTAAGAGTCATGTGAGTATTTACTCTCGAGCGCATTCACAGTTGTTCATGCATCCATTCACCATTTACAGGCACCTTCTAGGTGCCAGGCACCATTCTAGGTGTTGGGGTGTCCAGCAGTGAACAAAGCAGAGAAAAATTCCTGCCCCCCATGGAGCTTATATCACAATGGGGACAAATAAATAACATCTGTGCACTTCATAATTCTACACTGAAAGACCAGAGGAATGAGGAGAAGCAGCAAAGAAGACTGAAAAGAAGCCAACAGAAAGAGACGGTAATTCCAAGGAGAGTATCTTAGAAGCCAAGTCAAAGAGGCGTTTCAAGGATCAGCTGTGTCAAATGCTGCCAATGGGCCAAGTAAGATGATGACTTGGCCTCAGTAACACGAAAGTCATTTATGACATGGAGGATAGTGATGGAGGTGGACAACTGATCAGAGTGGGTTCAAGAGAGAAAGTGGGGAAAGAAATTGAAGATGAGGAGCAGAAACAATATTTTCAAGGAGTTTTTCTGTAAGGAGGAGAGAAGGGGCGGTAGCTTAACGGGGAGATAGGGTTAGGCAGAGTGGAGAAAGGACCGTATGTCTGTATGTTTTCAGTAATGATACAGTAGATAGGGAAAACCTGACGGGGGCAAAGGGTGAGGGGAGAATTGAGCCATGTCTTTGAGTAGGCAAAAGGGAAGACGATCTGGTGTCACAATCAGGAACTGGCCTTGGTAGGAGGACAGAGAAGGAAGAGAAACCGTCTTTACACACGCGGTCACACTGCCATGGACTCAGAGTCCTAAACACACACCTTCATGACACTCTTGGCCACACGCGCACCACCATTACATGCTAGTGGCCACAGATCCCATATAATTTGGCCACATACATAGCCACACTCACGGTGGTGGTGGCGGCACAGGGACACGCGTGGTCACCTACTCAGGAACATTCGCGGACACACCCACCCACAAGGCCCCTCGGGCCACTCACTGCTGCTTGCGGCTCAGCTCCTGTTCCTTGTGCACCAGGTCCTGCTTGAGCGAGGCCAGCAGCTCCACACTCACGTCCACCTGGCGCGAGAGCTCGGAAGCGCGCTCTTCCAGCTCCTCCTTCTCGCGCCCCAGCCGCGCGCTCTCCTGCCGCGCAGTCTCCAGCTCCGCCGCCTTGCGCTCCAGCTCGGCCTGAAGCCGGCCCACCTGGCCCGCGATTTTCTGCTCCACCTCCTCGCTCAGCCGCTCCAGCCGTCGGTCCACCTCCAGCTTCTCCAGCGCGCGGATCTTGAGGCGAGCCAGGCCCTCTTCGTAAGCCACATCGGCGGGCGAGGGAGACGCGGGCGAGGCAGAGGCGGGCCCGGGGCCAGGCCCGGGCGGCGGCGTCGAGCACGCCGAGGAGGCCACGGACTTGCGGGCGAATAGCTCCCCCAGCGGGATCTCGATCTCGCGGAGCGCGTAGCGCGCGGCGGCGGCGGGCACGAGGCCCGGCTCAGCCAGCTCCTCGCAGGGCAGGCTGGCGGGCACCAGGTCGCCAGGGAAGTGGGCGAGGGGTGCGTGGTGGTGATGGTGGTGCAGCAGGTGTGGCGCCGCGGGGGACGGCCCGGCCGCCTGCTCCTTGCCCTGGAAGGACGTGCTCTCGAAGACCTCGCGCCGGGCGCCTGGCACGGCCAGCAGGGCGGCAGGCTCAGGCGCCAGAGGGAAGCCGGAGGCGGCGGCGGCGGCGGCAGCCGCGGCCGCCGCGGCGCCGTCGCAAATGCTGTTGGTCTTGGAGAGGATGTAGAGCGTCTCGTACGTGTGGCTGTACTCCAGGTGCGCGCGCAGCGACGACAGGCTCCGGAAGCGCTTGTGCTCCCCGCAGCGGGGGCAGCGGTAGGGCAGGTCCAGCGAGGCCATGGTCCCACCGTACCCGCGGCGCCCGGGCTCCACCGCGGCCGCCCTGAGGGTCAGCCGGGCGCGCTCATGGGGGGCCGCGGGCGAGCCTCCCTGAGGGGTCAGGCAGACTCAGGGCGCTGGCGGCCAGGGGCAAGGAGGCTAGAAGAGAGGGAGCAAGCCTTAGGAGGGTGGTATCCCTCCCCACCTCCAACCCGTATCCCCCACCCATGACAAAATTTGACTTCCCCAGAAAACACGTGCCCAGAAGAGAGAGGCGAGGGGAGACCAATGGCCAGACCTCCCAGAGGGGACTGGCCTGCTCCAGTACCTGTGTGAGGGCTGTGCATGTATGAGAGTGAGAAAGAATGAGAATTCTCTAAGAAAGAAAAAAAAAAAGCATTAGTTTTATTTATAATAGTTACAACCTGGACATAACCGAAGTGCCCATCACCAGTAGAATGGATAAATTGTGTTATATTCATAATGGGATGTTACCCAGCAATAAGAAAAGGAACTACTGGTACAGGCAACAACATGGGTGAATCCATTTAACATTATGCTGCATGAAAGAAGCCAGACTAGATTGCATACTGCTGGATTCCACACATATGGAGTTCAAGAACACACTAAATTGATGATGACATAAGTCAGAATAGAGTTTACCCCTGGGGCCTATACAGACTGTGAAGGGTCAGGAGGGAACTTTATGTAATGCTGAAAATGCTCTCTATCTTGATATGAGTGGTGGTTATACAGGTGTATATGTAAGGTCATACAGTTTATACATATGTACACTTACGACTAGTGTACTATATGTACTAGCTTGTTACATCTCAAAAAAAATGCTTATTTCGTGTCTTGCAAACCACACTCATGGGTCAGGAGGGAACTTTATGTAATGCTGAAAATGCTCTCTAGATATGAGTGGTGGTTATACAGGTGTATATGTAAGGTCATACAGTTTATACATATGTACACTTACGACTAGTGTACTATATGTACTAGCTTGTTACATATATATAAGCACGAAATGCTTATTTCGTGTCTTGCAAACCACACTTATTAGACCAGCTGGACTATTGGTACCATGTTGCAGTGACCAAGATGTCACCTCACCTGATGATACCTATGTATGTCACTGTTCCCATTCCTGCTTCTGTCCCACTCCCTCCCATCCCTGCTCTGCCCTTTGCTTCAAGGGCCATGATACTTGTCTTCTCCAGGTTCCTTCTGGCACAAGTCACCACCCTTCCTGGCATCCACTCCTGGTCACCCTGAACGCCTGCTGCCCATCCCCCCTCATCTCTGGCTTCCGGTCACCCTTCCCCTGCCTTGTGGGATTCCTACCCTATTCTTCACTGCCCTCCTTTTCCTAACTGCCTGCGACCAGGCTTCAACCACCTCTGCTATCACTGTGCTCTTGCAAGTCACAGACCACCTGCTAATCAGACTATGTAGTTGTCATCAAGGGTCTTCACGTACTTCATCCCTTGGATAATACCACTGACCGCTCCATGTTCACAGGCTGCCATGAAGCTGCCCCGTTTGGGTTCTCTGACCTTTTCTTCTTGCTGTCTTCCTAATCTTCCTATCTCCTGATGGGAGTTCTGCCTTCAAGCCCCCTTTGCCTCTATCTGGTTCACTCCCATAGTCTGGTTTACTCACATCTTTAAGCCTTGACTCTCAGCTCTACCTCTCCATCCTGACCTACTCTTGAGTTCCGTTTGCCTTCTGGCTTTCCACATGGATGTATGGGTGGATGCCTGTTCCCTTTGCCAGCCCAGCACCCAGTTGTCCCCCTGGCAACAGCACCCTGCTTTGACCTTGGGGAACCATCCTTCCTTCCCCACTTTGTCAGTCCATGTGGTCTGGGTGCGGGTTGATGGTTCACCCTTGCTCCAGGGGTAAGAATGTGATATAGGCCTGGCCAATCAGAGTCCTGAGATGGGCACAGATCACCCAACTTGAGTCAATGAGTCATTTCTCCCAGACTTCTCTGACATTACTGGGGAAAGCATCCTCTTTGGGCTCAGGTTTCAAAGCTGATGGGGAGGGCCAGAGCTGTGAGGGCCATCTTTGCCTCCTTTGGGAGGAACCACCTGGGAATGAAGCCAACACAGACAGGTAGAAGTGAGAGGGAGAAAGAGAGATTCCTCACACTGTTTGAGATCCTGGTCTGTTCAATTGTGTGAGCCAATCAATTCCTTTTGCTTTAGCCAGTTGGAGTTGGGTCTGTGTTATCTGCACCAGAAAAAATTCCAAACTCAGAAATTAGAATCAGAAGTCAAATTTTTTGGGAAAAAATTTTAAGAAGGAATTAGCTGAACTAAGAGGGACCGTACCGCTTCCCCTGCTCAGAAGTTGGTGAAGCCTGCTACACAGCAGCAAGGCAGCTGATTAAACTCTCCCACGGCCTCTAGAGCTCAGATGTTCCTACCAAGGCTGGAACTTTAGGGGACTTGTAGAAAAATGTCCAACAAGAAAGAGACACACTCTGGCTAAAAGGGGCCCATCTGAAAGGAGAGAGGAAGAAAATGCTCCTTTGCCCAGAGAGGCCCTTTCTGCCTGAGGCCAGTAATTCATTATGGCTGAGAGTCAGATAATTAAGAGCCAGTTCTCTGCTTCTAGCTAAAGTCAGCTCAAGCAAAGACAGGCAGGCTGGAAACGCAGAGGGAGACAAACCTGGGGCCTGATAGGCTCTTCACTCCTCAGGCCCTCTTGAACCCCTCCTGCTGTGTCCTCCCAGCTCAACAGAGGCAACCGTTGCTTCCAATACAAGCAGCCTTCCAGTGGGATGCAGCTTGAGGGAGAAAGGGCAAACGAACTCTGCCTCTCATCACAGACTAGGAGTTTGCATTGCCCTGCGGCAGAGGCCTAGCTAGAGCCACAGAACCACGGGCTCCTGGGACAGGCAGTGCACCAAGCCCTGTTGCTAAGAGACAACTCCTCCTCCTCCCCCAACAGCATCACCAGGGACTTGATTCAAGAATTATAACTTTCGGGCTTCCCTGGTGGCACAGTGGTTGAGAATCTGCCTGCTAATGCAGGGGACACGGGTTCGAGCCCTGGTCTGGGAAGATCCCACATGCCGCAGAGCAACTAGGCCCATGAGCCACAACTACTAAGCCTGCGCGTCTGGAGCCTGTGCTCCGCAACAAGAGAGGCCGCAATGGTGAGAGGCCCGCGCACCGCGATGAAGAGTGTCCCCTGCTTGCCACAACTAGAGAAAGCCCTCGCACAGAAACGAAGACCTAACACAGCCAAAAATAAATAAATTAATTAATTTTTTTTAAAAAAAGAATTATAACTTTCAGTGGGTCTCTAGTTTGGTTAATAGCTCTGGGGATGGCTGAATACGAACTGACTGAGAGCTTTCTAATCATTAAAGGGATTGTGTTGCCAGGAAAAACCCACAAACCTGGAAAACATAGGCCAGGGATTACTCAGCCCCTCAAGTTTCCCACCCCCAAACCTGCACCAATGGGAGGTGACCCCTCAAAGCCCCCTTTGCACATGGCCACAGAGCACGAAGGATAAGGGATGCTCTCCGAGACAGCAGAACCAGAGCAGCCGATAGGTGGGCCAGGGAACCTCATCCACGCCAACTGGTCAAGCATGTGGACTGGGCTATGGACTTGTGACCCCTGAGTGTTCTCCCTCACCTCCCCTCTTCAACTGGGATGGTTTTGTTCTTTCAGTTATCCAATTTTTCTTCCATCATTGTAGTTTGGCCATAAATTGAAAGACCATGAGGGGCTAGCTCAGTACCACGACAGATAAGATCTTGAATTGGGGCTGGGCATGGTAAGTGGTGAGAACTTGGAACGTCTCCTTCTGGAGGTGGGACAAGTGTGTTTTAAGTTTTGTGAGGGACAATTGCATTATGATAAACAGAAATTTTTAAAATTATACGAGAAGGGGGATCTGTCTAGATCTTGGACAGAGGTGGAAGGTAGTGGACATTTATTGGTTTTGCTGTTCAACTCCAGTCCCCCTTTGTAGGTAGACACCCCAGTTTTCCCTTGGAGAACCGTTTCCCCCCCACTCTGAGTCGATGTTGTTTGGGTAGGGCTGACCCCACCCCCAGGCTCCAGGGGAGCGCATGTGACCTTGGCCTGTTCATCAGTCACAGTTATCACTCTGTACTGGGCGAGTCTCCTAGGCCAGGCCAATACAGCCACTCTAGACCTGTGCTCAGCCGGCAGAGTGTGAGGCTGGAGCTGCTGGTGGCCCTTTCTGTCCTCTCTCTGGGTGAGAAGAAGAAAAAGACTCCTCATGACATCCCTTGAGCACCCAGATACAGATGTGCCAAAAACTTTAACCCAGGACTTGTCAATTGTGTGAGGCAGCACACAATTTTTTTTGTAGATTAAATCATTTGAATTGGTTGCCAGTAATGAGGCTCTAAACTACCACCATGACCCACAGCACCAAAAAACAAACCTTGGACTTCCCTGACCCACTCCCCAGCATCCGTTTCCCTCAACAGGGCCACTGTCCTCCCAGGCACCCCACAGCCCTGGCCATCTTGATTTTGCTGTCTGCTAGCCATCAAGACCAGCTGATTTTTCCTTTGAATTCTCTCAACACAACAGTTCTCTTCTCATGCTTTGTGCTCCCCCCACCCCTGGCCTGCTAGTCCAGACTTTGGTCTCACAGCTCTCTACCATCCTGTATAAGGCACCAGGCGCCTCTGACTAGAGAGAACTTCTGCTCATGATCTTTCAATGATGCCAATCATCTGTCAGCTGCAGCCAAACTCCACAGCTTCATGCTTTGGCCTTGATGTACTCTTGCCAATTTGAAAAATGGCCTGGCTGTTTCACTTGCATTTTTTTGATTACTAATGGCTGGACATTTTTTCACAATTTATCAGTCATTTATATCTCTTTGATGCCTTGACTAGGTACTACTTTGCTCATTTTTATACTGAACATTCATCTTTTCTTGTTGATCTTTGAAGGCTTTTTATAATATTGATCTTTTGTCATTTATATACTACAAATATTTTTCTCGAGTGTGTTGATCAGCTTTTACTTTTGTTTACAGTCTTTATTGATATACTAAAGCTTTAAAGTTTCCTTCAGTAAAATCTTTAGGATTTCTCATTTTGTTGTCATGCTTAGGAAGTCCATTCCTGTCCAAGGATTATATAAACTTTTAGTACTTTGTGATCTCCTTTTTTAAAAAGTCCAGAACATTTTTTAAATTAAGGGCTTTAAACAAATAACCATAATATTATAACTGACAATGACTTGTAGCATGCAAATATTTCAGGCTGTGTGGTTTCCTTTATACACTGGGGTTTTCATCCATCTAGAAATTTTTGGTATGCATGGTGAGACAAGGATTTTAAAAAACCCAACTTTTTGTTATGGAGATTTTCACACATATTCCAAAATAGAGAGAATATGATGATGAACTCCTATGTACCCATCATCTAGCTTCAGAAATTATCAACTCGTGGCCAGTTATTTTCATCTGTACACTGTTCTCCGGCTTCACACCTCCTCCATCTCCACCACTGGATAATTTTGAGCAAATCCAAGTTATTGTTTCATTTCATCTAAAAGTACATTAGTATGTATAAGATAGGGACTTAAATTTCTTTTAAAAAACTAAATATCAGTCACTGTTCTAACATCACCATCTTTTAGGTATATTAACACTCAAGAATCTGAAAAAATTGGTATAGACGATCTTATTTACAAAGCAGAAATAGAGACATAGACATACACAACAAACATATGGATACCAAGGGGGAAAGGGGAGGGTGGAATGAATTGGGAGACTGGAATTGACATATATACACTATTGATACTATGTATAAAATAGGTAACTAATGAGAACCTACTGTATAGCTCAGGGAACTCTACTCAATGCTCTGTGGTGACCTAAATGGGAAGGCAATCCAAAAAAAGAGGGGATACATGTATACGTATGGTCGATTTACTTTGCTGTAGAGTAGAAACACAATATCATAAAGCAACTATACTCCAATAAAAATTTTTTAAAAAGAGAGAGGAAAAAAACCCCCTCAAACAGTAGCCTTGAGGGGTAAATCCAAAAGATGGTTCTCTGAAAAGACCAACAAAATAAATAGCCCTCTGGCAAATCTATTCAAAGAGAAAAAGAAAGAAAACAAATACATAACACTATAATGAAAAGAGGGATATAACCACTGACACAGAGATTTTTTTTTTAATTACTGAAATGCTACCAGTTACAACTCCTGGCCCAAATTTTTGAAAATCTGGATGAATGCTTTTCTAGGAAAATATGAATTATCAAAATTGACTCAAGAAGAAATAAAAAACCTGAATAGACTAATGGCTATAGATAAAACTGAGGAAGTTGGCAAAGTGACCAGGTATATATTATAAGGAGAACTTGGTTCACACACACACAACTGTTCAGGAACAGGGTTATTCTTCATGCACGTTCAGCTGGGTTTCTGAGCGCCTGTGTATGCCTGTCCATCTCAGCTAAGCGCTGGTCCTTCCTGTGAGGGAATCTTGCCTACCCAGCACCTTGCTAGCCAGGCTTCTAGAAGAGCAGGGGAAGGGGAAGGCCTGGGGGTACAGGCCTGAGTGTGGATGTGCAAGCTAGAGGAAGGAAGGGGCTTCTGGGATCCAGGTGGCTCTTCACCTGAGGCCAGCCCACCCCACAGTTTTCCTCCATCTGCTGGAGCTGAGGAATGACTATGAATCGTTCTTAGGAATATTTCTGCCTAGATCTACCCACCTCCTCAGCATGAGCATGAAGCAAGCAAGAAGGTGCTGGAGGGAGGAGGGGAGAGAAGGAAGGGGCAAAATAGAAGTGTTGTCTATTCAAATTCCATCACAATCCTGTACTGTGATCACCTTGACAGAACAGTCAGAGATTTTCCTTTGTATTCTAGTCTCCCCAAATCAGCAACCTCTGCAGACCTAAGACCTGCCTCCTTTTTCAGCCTGGCCCTGCCTCCTTGCCATCCTCAGGACCTGTTATCTCCTTCCCACATCTCAGATGTCTATCTCAAGTCTACTTTCCTTTTTTTTTTTTTTTTTTAAATCTAGGGGGATTCCAGGGAATCCAGTCCCCAGTCAATACTATTAATACCTAATTGTTTTAAATTTATTAATTTATTTGTTTTGGGCTGCGTTGGGTCTTTGTCGCTATGTGCGGGCTTTCTCTAGTGGCGGCGAGTGGGAGCCACTCTTCGTTGGGGTGCGCGGGCTTCTCATTGTGGTGGCTTCTCTTGTTGAGGAGCATGGGCTCTAGGCACACGGGCTTCAGTAGTTGTGGCACGCGGGCTCAGGAGTTGTGGTTCGCGGCTCTAGAGTGCAGGCTCAGCAGTTGTGGCACACGGGCTTAGCTGCTCCGCTGCATGTGGGATCTTCCCAGACCAGGGCTCGAACCTGTGTCCCCTGCATTGGCAGAGGGATTCTTAACCACTGAGCCACGAGCGAAGTCCAAGTCTACTTTTTTTTAAGTCCAGCCCAAGGTTGTTTTCTTTGGGTAGAAGACTCAATCAGAAGCATTAGCTTTTTTTTTTTTTATAAGGCTTTCCAGTGTGTGAGTTTCATCTCCTCTCAAATAAGACCAACCATGTCAAGATGTGTGTCTTCTCTGGCTCCTGTCTACTGTCACATTTTCACATGTTGACTCTGCCAGAAACACAGATAGTCTTGCATTTTCATGGCCTCCACTACCACGTAGTCACTGAGAGTTCCTGCAGTGAACATTATTATTTTTATCTGCTCAGCAAGTCTTCTTCACCTTCTGGTAATAGCAACATCTCATCTTCTCTTTGGTGAGCTGCCCCTCCCCACTCCATGTGGTTCTGACAGGGCTGCCAATCCTAGTAGGGTGGACCCAGACCTGACCAATGACTGTACCCCCATCTTCTTGGCCATAACGATTCCTCAGGCTGAGCCAACTGAATCCTTCACTGAGAATTTATATGAAAGACTGAGGAGTCCTCTTGACTCTCTGGGATCACATGCTAGGGATGATGAAGCTGTCTATGGCCTTTTGCAACCTCCACCCATGACATGGAGAAAACCCATGACTGGGTGGCGAGAAAATGTGGCAACACTCAGAGTGAAGCCTAGTCAAGAGTTAGAGAGTCTTCACCCACTTTTTTTTTTTTTTTAATATTTGTCTTATTTATTTATTTGGCTACATTGGGTCTTCATTGCAGCACATGGGCTTTCTCTAGTTGCAGTGAGCAGGGGCTACTCTTTGTTGCAGTGCGCAGGCTTCTCATTGCGGTGGCTGCTCTTGTTGCGGAGCACGGGCTCTAGGCATGCAGGTTTTCAGTAGTTGTGGCCCGCGGGCTCAGTAGTTGTGGCCCGCAGGCTCTAGAGCACAGACTCAGTAGTTGTGGCGCACGGGCTTAGCTGCTCCGTGGCATGTGGGATCTTCCCGGACCAGGGCTTGAACCCGTGTCCCCTGCATTGGCAGGTGGACTCTTAACCACTGCACCACCAGGGAAGTCCTTCACCCACTTTTGAGAACCTGCATACAGTTATGCCCAAGATCCACTCATCCCTCTTTTTTCCAGTTATATGAATTGGTACATATCCTTTTTTGCTTAAAATAATTTGGGTTGGGTTGGATTTCTGTCATTTGCAATCAAAAGTCTTAACTAATACCCTTATAAATCTGTATTTCAAACCTAGAATTCTCTCCTAAACACTATTCCAACATGAATTAATTCAACATACATTTACTGAGTACCTGCTCTGTGCCATGAACTATACCAGGTGCTGTGCTAGGGATGTTGAGGACACACAGACCTACAAGATCCAATCCTTGCCTTCAAGCAGCCTGTGATCTGGGGCAGACTAAGGGATTGGATGGTGTAGTCATGAGATAAATGTTATGCAAGAGACTGGCATAGAATTCTACACTTAGCTTGAGGAACTGGGGGCGGGGGTTGGGGAACCCCCAGATGTAGTAGCATCTAGGCCGACTCTTTCTTTATTATTAATTTTTATTGGAGTATGGTTGCTTTACAATGTTGTGTTAGCCTCCACTGCAGGCTGACTCTTGAAGAGCAAAATAGAGCTGTCAGGTGAGGAAGGGCAATTATAAGGTTGGGGAGGGGAAGAAACAATCCTGAGCAGAAAGAGCACGTACAAAGGCAAGGAACTGAGAAAGATATACCTCTCACAGGGAAGGAAAACGTAAACTCCATGAGGGTAGAGACACTGTCTTTCTCTATCACTGCTATTTCCCCAGCACTTAACAACAGTGCCCGCTAAGTGCTCAGTAAATGTTTGTGGAATGAAGGGATGGCAAGGACTTAATCAGATGTAGTTTAGAGAATGGACTACAGAGGGCTAATATCAGGAAGCAGCCTACAGGAACACAACACGGAAATTGTTAGCCAAGGTAGCAGGCATGCAAATTGGGAGAAGGATGGGTCTGGGAACAATTAAGAAAGGAGAGGGGAGAAGGCTTGGTGACAGAATGACTGCGGTGGGTACGAAAGCGAGGAGTCAAGGGTCAGGCTCAGGTTTGGAGTTTGAGCATCTACGTAGATGGGGATGAGGTTCAGTAAGGAGGGAAAATGAATGAGGGCAGGTTTGGGGGAGAGAGAGTGAGTTTGGTTGTAGATTCCATGAGTTTGAGGTTCCAGTGGGCCTTGGAAATAGACATATTTGGTACATAGTTTGCAATATGCAATATGGAGCTGAAAATACAGTTTTGGCAATTTAAGCATAAAAACAAAAGTGGATGAACAGGACCACAGAGAGGGTGCAGAGAGAGGACAGCATGGGTGGAAAGGTGGACCCTCAGAGAGGCAGAGGAGGGAGAAGAACCAAGAAGTTCCTAAGAACCAGCAGCAGAAATGGGAATTCTGGCAGGAAACCTTAAGGAAGAGAGGATGTCATGGATGGAAGGAGTGGGAAGGAGTATAGAAAACAGTGTAAACAACAGGAGTTGACAACTCAGGTCAGAGCAGAGGTGGAAAAGGTCCACTAGTGACTTTAGAGAGGGCCACTTTGATGAGCCTGGCTGCTGTGGGTTGAGAAGAGAGTGAGGTGAGGATGTGAGTAGACAGTGAGTAGACGCAGGAAGCTCAGCTGTGAAGGGAAGGAGGTTGCATGGGAGAATCAGAGACAGTATTGAAAATGAAAGACACTTGAACATATCTAAATGCTTCTTAGAGATAACCTAATTTTAATCTATACCATCACTTCCGCTAGCCTGAGGCATGGATAACTCAATGCCTCAGACCTGTAATTTATAGCAATTCTTTTTTGAAAAGTGTTTCTTAGAAGCAGCAAGTAGGGAAGATGAAATGGATGATATTTTAATGTAGGCGACTGAGAGCTTAATAGGACCAATAGTGAACTCATGATACCACAATGCTCACCCTGAAACCTGCTTCTTCCTCCTGTTTCCCATCTTGACCAACACGCTCATTGTCTACTTGGCACCCTGCATGCAACCCCCAACGCATCTCTGAATTCTCAAAGTCCCCCTCAGATCTCATCAGTTGCTGATTTTTGTCAATACTATCTTATAAATATTTGACTCTATTTGTTGCTTTTCCTAGAGCCCTTTTCCTATTATCCTCTTCTATCTGGACATTGATACTGTTTCTAACTGGAGTCTCTAACTCCTCCAGCTTTGAATTCTCATGGTTTCCTCAAAAAGAGATCCAGTCATGTCACTCTAATTCTTATAAAACATCTCTGAAGGCAGGCCATCTTCTAAGAAGTAAAGTCCACCCTGCCTTGCCTGCCCTCAGGGCTGACTGGAATCTGACCATCACTCAGCCTTGTCAGCCCTAGCTTACGTTTCCCACGTGCATCCTTAGTGAGCCCTATGGGGCTTAGCTTCACTGAGAAGTGCCATGTGATGTCATATCCTTGAGTCTTGGCTCATGCTGGTCCCTCTTCCTGGGACTACCTCCTCTAATCGGTGAATTCTGCAGTTCCAGCTCAGATGCTACCCTTTCCATGCAGCCTTCTACCCCCTCCTCCAGCTCAAGTCACATCACAACATGAATCACTCCTCACCATAGCTCTTCACACATGG
Source organism: Physeter macrocephalus (assembly GCF_002837175.3). NCBI lineage: Eukaryota > Metazoa > Chordata > Mammalia > Artiodactyla > Physeteridae > Physeter > Physeter macrocephalus. The sequence goes on from NC_041225.1 coordinate 87,858,506, forward strand.
TAACAAGTATCACATACTGGATGGTCATGGACCCGTTTGCACATCAGATCCTACCCTTCACATACATTGGAGGGCAGGGGCAATGCAACTGACTCATCCTCACACCTTCCACACACACAGTAGACCTCAGTATATTCTTAGAGGAATCACAATGAATAATGGAGGATGAATTGATTGATTTATGTAACCAAAGTGATTTCCACCACTCATTGTCACGAAACTGGGTGAATTTGGTTACAATTAAATCAATCCGAGAATCACCTTGAATAACATTTGCTTCCGCAACTCTGCAAGTTACCCACTGGGAGGTCAGAACTTGCTGTGTCTTCTCAACACTGTCGCTCTAGCAGAGCTCCAAGGCTTAGGACTTGTCTGCTTCATTCTATTTTATCCACCCAACAAAAAGATGTCAAACACAAAGGCCCATGCCAGGCACTGAGGACACAAAGATGACTAAGACAGTAATGCTCTCAAGGTGCTTGCAGTCTAATAATCAAAGCAGTGAACATTGACCTACTAGTTATTCTGGTGAGACAACATGGTTTTCACCTAGTTTTCACGACAGTGCTGCCAAGTACGTAGTATCACCTCCATTTTAGGATGAGGACATTGAGGCTCAGAGTGGCCAAATCACTGGTCCAAGGCCAGTAAGTGACTTAACAAACTGTTGCTTTGGTGGCACCCAATGAGCCATGCCTCCCAGCAATCTTGCCCTTATGCGGTCCTCTCCCATGCTGACTCAGAGCTTGGCCATGTGACTCTGGGCAATGGACATTAAAGCCTGATGCAGGCAGAGGTTTGACAAGCAGTTCCATAGAGCTTATCCTCTTTGAATACTTCCTCTTGGGATCCAGCTGCCATGTAGAAAACTTGAGCTAGACTACTGAGTGATTAGACGCCATGTGTGGAAAGGCCCTGGAGGATGAAAGGCCATCTTGATGTTCCTTTCCAACCAGTCTCTCTCAACTATATGCACCTGAGAAGGGCCAAGTGAGCCCACAGTCACAGCCAACCCACAGACAATAATAAATAATAAATCAGTGTAGTTTTAAGCCCCTGTATGCTGGAGAGGTTTGTTATACACCGGTGAATAAATGAAACAGTGACAAGCTGGGATTTGAACCCAGTCAGTCAGTACCATTTGACTGACTTCAAAAACCATGCTCTTTGTTTCAGTACTATGTTCCTTCTGGTTGGGAGTGGAATGTCATACCAATACTATAATATTCATAGGTTGGCCCATAGTAGCACTCAATAAGTATTTGTTGAATGAATGAATAAAGGCTGTGGTGGGCTACCAGAGAGGCAGGAAAGTCCAGGGAATTCAAAGGCAGGTTGGCAATTACCTTTCCACAACCATGACCCCCTTTCCCACTACAAATATTCCAAAAACAAATATTCCCTAAATCTAGAAACAAGTATGTGGATATCACCAAACTCCCTCTCTTGGTCTCTTTCTCTGTTAAATTCAGATCAGGCAAAATTGAGAATTTCACAGAGTTTGGTTTTCGATGGTCATTCCCCTTGCCCCCAACTCTCTACCATGCCCCTGGCATCTTCTCTCCCTCCCACCTGGCCTTCTGGGCCCAGCAGCTCTTTCTCCCTCTTTCCATATAAAATCCACACGCAGGAAAGCAGAGAAGGTGGAAATTACAGAAATGGGGGAGGAAGATTTGGATATTAGTAGATGGCATTACAGGCCAAAGAAATGAAACTCTAAGCTCAGTGCTTCCAGGAGACATCTGCCAGCAGGTGGAGGAGGTATTTTAAGGATGGGGAACCAGCTGGAGGTGTCGCTGTGGTTGGGGAATAAAGGAATGCCCCCCAAATCCCCCAAGAAGGCAGAGGCTCTGGCTCTCCACACCTGGGGCTGTGGCCCAACATCTGTAGCTCCCAGAGTAGTCACTATAGCCTGGTGAAGACCCACAGGGGTCACTGCGTCCAGTCCACTGCCTCTTGGCAGCTCTGACACTCTGCCTTTTCTGTTCTAAGCTCCCCCTCATTCTTAGGCTCCTGCAAGCATGCACACACACCCCGAAGGTCACACACACATGGCTCCAGCACCTGGATCCCATACCCTGAAAACCATCTGGGCCCTTCACTGCAGACTCAACCTAAGGAGCGAGCAGGCCCCACTCCTGCTCACAGGCAGACTGTGGCAAGTGCACACAGGCACCGTGGCACACACTCACATGCAAAGCAATGCAGTGGGGAGCACACATCCAGACCACTGTGGGCACAGTCACCGGTGGAGGCACTGGGATATGAGGAGACATAAACATGCGTGCACACACATGCACACCTCCAGACCATCCAGACTTATCACACGTGCACAGGGGCACCCAAACCCTCCCAACCTCAGACACCCGCACAGGTGCCCAGCCAGGCCGCAACACCAAGCCCCTCCCCCACCCCTTTTCAGAAGCAGGTGGAGAGGGCTGGGGTTTGAGGGCGCTCTTCCTTCTCCCTCCCTCTGGCCCCGGCTCTCCAAGGTCCAGAGTCCCAGTGGGATCTGGAGCCCGCCCCGCCCCCCAGCCTGTCTCGAGGAGCGACTGGCGAGAGGGGGGGATGGGAAGCCTGGTCCCAAATCGTTCTGATTTTAAGTCCTTAAATTAACCCCTTCCTTGCCTCTGCCCTGGCCTGGCCTGCCCAAATCCCCTCCCCCGCCCCGGTCCGGGAGCCTCTCCGGCCTCCAGAGGGCTGTGGGAGAGAAGCAAGAGAAGGCGGCAGCGGCTGGGGTCCTCCCTGCCTTCTCTCCAGGAGCGGTCCCGCAGCACGCCCGCGACTCGCCCTTACCTACTCCACCCCGCGACGAGGCCAGGCCCCGCGGCCCTCGGCTGGGGGTGCAGAGGCAGCCCCCGCGTGCCCGGGCCAGATGCAGGGCCGCCTCGGGGCCTCGGATCTCGTTCCCCTCCGCAGCCTCGGGTGGCCGCCGCGGCTTGCGCCCCCGCCTCCCTCTCGGGGCGGGGGCGGCCAAGCCTCCCAGCCAGTCGCAGCGGGAGGGGCACACAAACAGGGTGGGGGAAGGATGGAGGAGGGAGGAGGGGGCGCGCGGCCCGAGGAAAGGAAGGGAAGGGGGAGGGAGGTGGCAAGGAGGTGGGGCGGAGCCGGCCCCTCCTCCGAGGCGGGCTCTCCTGCGAGCTGGGGAGCCGCAGATACCGCCAGAAGCGGCTGCGCCGGGACCCCACGTTTTCCGCTGAAGGTGGCTTCGGTGGGGGAGGGGTCCGCGGCGCCGCCCTGGGGGTGCAGGGGCCTCTCCGGCTGCGCTCCTCCTGAGTCCCTGTCTTCCCGGGTCGCGGCACCGCCCAGTGCACTCTCCCTGCCCCGGGCACCTCCGGTTGTGACCTCTGCTGCCCACCTTTAATCCAAACCTCTCCGCCCTAACCGTACCACTCTGGCTTGGGCCTGCTTCCACTCGGGGCACATCCTGGGGTGGGCGATTCTGTGGGTCGGGAAGAGGGCCGGCGCGCTGCATTACTCCTGGGATCTGCGCCACGGGCTCTATGCAGCCTCCTGGGACGCGCGCCTGGGTGTGCACTCAGCGACCCCGGGTCCGAGACACAGTCTCCGCGGAGACTGCCTGTGTCAGTCCCCTCTGGGCATCCCTAGGGAACCATGGGAACTAGGAGTGTCTTCGGTCAGACTCAGTCATGTCCCGGACCCAATCTTGCCCTTGAGGGTGCCGTCTAGGAGCACGTGTCCCCGTCACAAATCCTAACCGGGACCTGGCGGAGGAAGAAAGGGACAGTGGGCTCCGGCCCTGGTTCCTTCTCACCCACTCCCACCTCAAACTTGGTTAGGGGAGAAGCCTGGCTCCCTGGGACTGGAGCACCTAGAGGGCCTGCCCTTGGCTTAAGGCCCATCCAGCTGTTGAAGCAGGACCAATCTGTCCTGGGCTTGGAGGAAGTTTACAGGGCTGCAGTGGGTAAATCAGATAGGGTGTTGGGGCTACTAAGCCCAGGGCTGAGATGAACTGAGCTTTGGATGAGGAAAAGAAGAAATGGCGTTTCAGGCTAGGGGTAGTGCTTGGACAACGGCAAAGAAACTGGCTTGGGCAGGGTTGAGGTCCAAGACCACTAGGGGTCGTACAGCTGCAGCAGAACAGAAATCCAGCATAGCCCCAGAATTCTCCAATAAACGAGGCTGATGGGGACTTTCCCTGACCCCATCCTATTCCTGCTAAGGTAGGGACATTGGGCATTTAGTATCTGGAGGGATAATTTGTAGAGTTGTCAGGTGGCTTTTGAAGAAAGGCAAATTTAATAAGGACCCAAGCCAGTCAGTTCAAACTTCCCTCCTCCCCCACATCTTCTCTTCCTACCCCTAGCTCCTGAATTTCCTTCCTCCTCAAGAAAGTCTTAGATTGAGCAAATAAGAAATCACTTCTCCTAAGACCTAAGTTATACCAGCTCCTATTAACCAAATGCCGGGCATTACACTAATCATTTTTATGCATATCATTCAATTGTTATACCTATTGAGTAGGTATTATTATTATCCCCACTTTACAGATTGGAAAACTAAAGTTCAGAGCTCAAAAATGGGCACAGTCAGAATTTGAACCCAGGTCACCAAATTCCAAAGTCTGTGCTTGAATACAGTGCCCTCCTGCCACCCCTTTGCTGTATTAAGCCCACTGAGCCTTCCACTGCCAAAATGAAGATTCCCTAAATCCACCTGCTTTTGCAGACTGCCAAAAATATCCATATATTGTTTTTTCTTCTAGTGATGTTTGTTCTCACTCTGTGCTTCCTATGAATATGCAAAACCAATTTGAAGGACTTCCCTGGTGGCGCAGTGGTTAAGAATCCACCTGCCAATGCAGGGGACACGGGTTCAAGCCCTGGTCCCGGAAGATCCCACATGCCGCGGAACAGCTAAGCCCGTGCGCCACAACTACTGAGCCTGTGCTCTAGCCCGTGAGCCACAACTAGTGAGCCCGCATGCCACAACTACTGAAGCCCACGCGTCTAGAGCCCATGCTCCGCAACAAGAGAAGCCACCGCAGTGAGAAGCCCACGCACCGCAACGAAGAGTAGCCCCCCACTCGCCCGCGCGCGGCAACGAAGACCCAACACAGCCAAAAATAAATAAATGAATAAATTTTAAAAAGAACAAAGCAGTTTGAGGCATGCTTGTGAATGAACACGTGTTTTCGTGAATGTGTACATACATGCATGTGCATACAGGTGTATATCTGTGCATATGCATGTGTGCATTGTGTTTGTGAGTGCATGCACGTGTGAATGTATGCATGTGCGTACATGTGGGTATGCTTTTGCATATGAGTGTGTATATACGAGCGAATGCACATGTGTATGCATGTACTTTATGTGTGTATTCGGGTATGCATGTGCACACGTGCACACATGTGCATATGTGTGTGTGCATGTGTGCCCAGGCTACATTTTATGGACAACAGTTCCTGCTTGGTTGTTATGGGAACCACCGTTCTAAAAATGTTAAACTGAATCCCACTCCATGTGGGCCAGAAAAGCCAAAAGGGAGAGAGAAAGCTGAATGACAGACACATCTGGGGACCCAGACCTGAGGCAGAGAATCATGGGCTCAGGAAGAATTAGACAGGCACAGACCATCCAGAAGTGTGGTCCTACTCATGGGACCCCATGGATTGCATCGGTGCCTCAATCTTGCTTCTTCCCATCTCCTTCCTGATCCTTTCCCAGTTTCATGCTCTCCAACCACCTTCCTTCCTTCCTCTTTCCCCTTCTCTTTTTCTCTTCTCCTTTTAGCCAACCAGTCAACCCAATAATTAAGCACTTAAGGTGTGCTGGGCAGAAGGCCTAGTGATATGGTGGCCATACATGTGGATGATCAGACAAGGTCTCTGCCCTTGAAGGAGCTCAACGGTGGGAGGATTTGGACAATACGTAGCGGGGAGGAACGAGCACAGAGCAAAGGGAGAGACTACAGAGGAGGGTGGATGATAAGTTTGTATCAGACGTGCAGGGCTTTAACTGCGATGTATTTTTTGTAGGAAGGTGGAAATTGTGGACATTTTGGGATAAAACACTGTGAATAATGGTTTCGGGAAATTACATCAGTAGTGCTGTGTAGTGTGAAACGGAAGGAGAGAGAATGGAGATAGAGGGACCACAGGAAGCAGTTTGGTGTAGTGCAGGCTTGTTTCAAACAGGGCACAGAGGTTGCGGTGAAGAGGGAGGAAGTAGCACTCTGGGTTGCTTTGTCAAACTCTCCCCCATATCCTGCCTCATCAAGATTCTTATTACTCTTCCCTGTCTCTCCAGGGTGAGAGTCAGGATTTGAGTGAGGCTTTGTTACTGATGTGCGTGTATCGAACTCCTCAGGTGCACTAGAAAGGAAAAAAGTTGGGAACCACGGGCCCAACATATGGTAGGCACTCAGTAATACTTGTGAAACAGGTGGATATATGGATATGCACTGGTCTTGGAACTGGAAAGCCCAAGGTCAAGGCCCACTTCAGTCTCTCATCATCTGTGTCCCCTTAAGAAAATCCCAAACTTCTTGGGCCTCAGTTTCCTACTCTGTACAATGAGGGGTCAGACAGGATGTTCTTGTAAGCTCCTTCCAACTATTATGTGATTGTCATAGCCAAAGTGTTTGTGTATGTGGAAGGGGTGGAATGGACTGAGGTGCTGGCAATAGGAACAGAGAGGATAAATGGGGGAAATATTTTAAAAGAGGAATCAGTATGTTCTGGCTTTAGTTGGCAGCAATACTGTGGAATAAACCAAAGTCCCTCCTGCTAAAGCATGCATGGACTGATTCACAAAACATAACAGACATCTGAAATGCTTAGCTGAGCTTGCAAGAAAGGGAAGAAAATCTACTTGGACCAAAACAAGGGAACTGAGACCAACAAATGTAAGCTCAAGATGTGCTGTGACTAACCCCAGGAAGTATGGGGAAGGAATACCTTCCCATGTTGCTTGTCTGTCCTGACCTGGGCCCTGGGTGGAGAAGGGGGAGTTGCCTCTGAGAATTTATAACTACTTGAGTTCGAGTTTAAACTCACAACACCTGCATAGTACAAGAACCCCAAGCCAAGAAATTAACATAAAGATTGGTCTTCGTCAGTTGATATTCCTAGAATGCCTGGCAGAAGCAAACACAAAACTGCTCAGGAGAAACATACCCTCAACCCAGGCTACAGAATATTACTGACCAGGTAAATCCCCACTTAAGATGAGCTCACAAACTGAAAATTACAGTATGTAAAAGGAAACAATGTACCATGAATTAGAGTAGATAAGACCCTTTAGAACTTCAATAAGATCCAGTAAGTCTGAGTGACAGCCTGAATGTGGGGGAAAGAGGGGTAAAAAATGAATCCCACAGAAGAACTGTATTTAGGTGATTTTGGGGAACCAAACAAATGATGGTTGCCATTAGCATAAACTGGGTATATGGAAGGATGATTTGATTTTAGACAGATTGTGTTTGAAATTGTGGTGAACATCCCCATATGGAGGTGTTCATTAGTCAGAACCATGGGCTTCAGCTGGAGTAGAGATGAGGGCTGGCTGGCTAGAAGTCATCTATGCATCAGTGATAGCTGAAAGCCTAGGAATTAATGTGCTCTCCAAGAAGAGTGTGGAAATGGGGAAGGAGGGGGCTCAGAACTGAGTCTGGGAAAACAACATTTTGAGGACCAGATAAAAAATAGGAGCAAGTAAAGAAAATGAGCTCTCTGTTAGTCCCTGATTATGTTTGGGTCCTGGGTTTGGGACGATTTTCTGATTGTTTTATTTAATTCTTTCCATCTCTGGCCTAACATTCTTTTCCCTCAAAGTCCCTAGGGGAAGTTCCAGTAAATGGAGCAGTTTCCCTTGGGAGTAATAGGAGGGACTTCTCAGCTGGGAGTTGTAGAACCAGGCTGGGCCCTGGTACCAGCATCACTACTAAGTCACTTCTTTGGGGTGCAATTTTCTCATCAGTGATTTTAGGCCTAGGTGGGTATGAGGATAAAGTGGGGCACGACAGAGCTGATAGTACTTGATGGAATGCTGCTCAAGGGGGCAAGGGTGGACTGGTTAGACACCACCCACCTACAGCCTGTCTGCCCTTCTTCCTTTGTTCAGGTTGTGTGGTTTGGGGCCAGTTGCTTGAAATCTGGGCCTTTATGCTCTTTCTTACCCTACTCTGCATGGAAAGTGAAGTCAGGTGGTCCATGCCTATAAGTGAAAGGTGTGGTCACTTAGATAGTAAGATAATGAGAGTCATCATCATCTTATGTCTCCATGAATCTACCACTTTCCTATTCCAGTGCCTGATGGTCCATCATTTGAGCCTCACTACGGGGTTAAACATTGCCCTCTATAGGCTGCTCTATTAAAATGTTAACTCTCCTAGAAGAGGTAGTATTGAATCCTTTACCACAAATTGGTTTATTAGATGCAAGGTACTCAACCACATGAAAGCACTTACCACTCAGGGAGAAAAATGGGTGGAATTCACTGATAACTGAATTGATAATTTTGTCTCTGGTCAACTGGACTGTGGGGGTGGAGGGTGAGCACATCTGAGAGTGAAGGGATGAAGTAGCCAAAGGAGTAGAAGCTGGGTTGATCTGGCATCCTAGGGCTGTAGGACTCTCTTCATTCAAGAATAGCTCAGCTCAGAAAAGAATGAAGCCCCCAGACAGGCTCTATCCTTTCCTTAGCAGAGAGGAATTGTTGGGGAGGAGAGATGGGAGCACAGCAGGATTTTAATGCTCCAGCGTCTACCCAAGATCGCCAGAAAGAGTAAAAGTTTTGGGTTGGGAGTTTAGGGAGTAGGGGGGGGGAGAAGTTTCACCCATTCCCCACTTTCCCCATCACAGGATCATACTTTCCTCACCACCCTCCTAGCTCCACCGCCCGCCCCCCGCCCCGAAAAGCCATGGAAGTTTCATCTGGAAGGAGAGTTAGGGAAAAGGGGCTGTGGCCAGTGCTTGACTAGATGGTAAATGGGCTGCTGTTTGAAAAAGCAGCCTCTGGCAAGCACCCTCTCCTTACTGGGCTTGGCTCTGCCCATCAACGGTCTAGCTGAATGCTGAGTCCCTTTTGGGCCTGACAGCATGTGATTCTCATACAGATGCATAGGCACTGGCTGGAGCCTCTGTGATACCCAAAGCTCTGGGTGTTCACAAACCGCACTGAAATACTGCAGTCTTTTGCTGCTGTTGCTACTGCCTGGAGCTCCCTCTAGTTGCCAAATCTATTTCACCTCTTGGTAGGATGCCTTTCCAAACAGTGCTGATAAGCTGAGGTGCCGCCATTCTGGGGTTGGGGAAAAAAGCACTGGCTTTGGAGCCAGACACATCTAAGTTTGACCCTGTCTGTTCCTAGCTGGGTTACCCAGCAAGTTATGTACTTTGCTTCCTCATGCTGCACTCAGGATTGTGAGGACTGAGGAGGATAATATATGCACAATGTTTAATATCTAAGCCTCTCAACCACTCTCAAGTTCCAGAAACACCTTGAACCCTTAGGTCAGCTGTGATTAAATTCATTCGTTAATTCAGTACATATTTATTGAATGCCTACCACGTGCCAAAGTGCCTGACGGTAGGTGTGTAATGATGCCATGAGCATGAGGACCTCCTTTCTCTTCTGGCACATATACTCCTGGGGGAGTGGGTGCGGGAATGGTCAGGAGCTTGGATGGCAGATTCAGTAAGCTTTTAGCACAATAATTTTAATTGCAAAAATAAACAGTTTTGTCAACTGCTTGAGAGTAGCGTCTGCTTTACAAAAATTAACGACAACAAAAAAGGAAATAACCCCAAAGCAAAACGTTACAACCAACGGCTGCTGAAAACGACATTGCTGTACAAAATCCCGCGCGAGACCAGCTCGGCTCTGCCCCTGCCCGTCTCTGGGGGTCTAGGAGAGGGCGTGGGGCGTGCGCCATTACAAAAGAGTGTCTTAAGTCCCAGGGAAGTGCCTACTCAGTGGGTGGCCTGAGAGAACTTCACTCCAAAGCGCGGCTGACTCGGAAGACAGCGCCCGGACCGCGGGAGCTGTCCATGGAGCTAGTGCTGTACGGGGAGTGTGCGGCGTGCGCTTCAAGGGAACTAGAAGCCGGACCAGAGGCCCGCCCTAGGGCGTGCCGGAAAAAAGTGGGCAGAGGAGCGGGGAGGGGTGGGCAGGTTTTCTCGTGCGCGCCGGACTGCGGCGCCCCAATGTGCAAACCCATTTCACCCTCACAGCGCAGCGAAGGAGAGGCCCAACGAGTAAAAGCCAAGGCCCTTGAGCCGCTCCTCGGCGCGCGCCTTCTGCTTGAGGTGCACTTTGCTGTGCCGTTTCTTCTCATCGCTGCGCGCGAAGCGGCGGCCGCACACGTCGCAGGCAAAGGGCTTCTCGCCTGTGTGGGTGCGCACGTGTGTGGTAAGGTGGTCGCTGCGGCTGAAGTTGCGGAGGCAGATGCGGCACTGGAACGGCTTGTGGCCCGTGTGGATGCGCAGGTGGCGGTTGAGCTCGTCAGAGCGCGCAAAGCTGCGCACACAGCTCTCCACCGGGCAAGCAAATGCCTTGGCGTGCGGCCGAGGGCAGAAGCAGCGCGCGCTGCACTTGCCGCCCCGGCGCCCCTTGCGCCGCGCCTTGGCTGTGGGGAATGGGACCGGCGGCGGTCCTGGAGGCTCAGGCATGCCACTGCTCCCGGGGAGGTCCGCCACCAGAGGTTTCGGGAAGTCCGCCCCGGCGCTGCGGAGGCCCAGCGGGGAAAGCTCAGGCTGCGTACCATCCAGAAACTCTCCGCCTTCGCCGCCACTCCCTCCCTCCCCACTAGTAGGGGTCAGGAGCCCCGGGAGGCTCTCGGTTCCCTCCCCTAAGTCACCCGGGGCCAGCGGGAAAGCATCGTAGGCCCCCGTGGTGTACAGTCTGCTGGAGGGGCCGGCCGGCAGCTCCGCGGGGCAGCTGATGGACAGCAGGTCTTCAATCTTGGCCCCCATCGGGGGGAAACGGGCCTCCGGGGCGCCCTGGTAGCCTCCCTGTGACCCACAGCTCCCTGGAGCCCCGGCTGAGAGCAGCTCCCATGGAGCGTAGGGACCTTTGAAGGCCGAGGCAGTGTCCAGCGCAGGAGAAGCCGGAGGAGCTCGGAGGCCGGGCTTAACGTCGGGTGGGGAGAGATGAGGCTCATACAGGCACTGTGAGGGGGCGCCCGCCGAGGGTGAGGCCTCCCAGAACGCCTCTGGGAAGACGGTAGCGCCCAGATCCGGGGAGAAAAGGTCTGGCGGTCCCGGCAGCAAGGCGTCGGAGCCTGCGGGAAAAGAGGCGTCCAGAGGAGACCGGGATGCTGCCGCCTCAGCGCCCGGGAAAGGTGCCAGGCCTAGGATGCCCGACATGAGGTTGAAGAGTGCCTCCGGATCGTGCGGGTGTTCGGGTACTGCCTGGATGAAGAAGCTACCACTGTAGCTGAGGCCGGGAGGAGGCGTGGGCGCAGGCCCCTCCAGGAAGCAGGAGTCGGCTAAGTCCCCCCCGGCGCCGCAGCTGCTCAAGGCCCAGCTCAAGAAGTCACCTGCTGAGGAGGGAGCAGGAATCAGCTCCGAGCACATCAAAGGCCGTGCCTCGGAGCCCGCAGCCCCTACCCAAGAAGCCCTTGGTGCGCACTGGCACACACAACGTGCCTTTTGCACATTCTGATCCAGCCGGAGCCAGCATACGCCCCAAGACGCACATACAAACATGCACACGCAAAACACACGTGCAAAGGCAAAAGGACGCCTTGATACACGCACAGGTTCCTGCGGAGGCTCTGGAGGCCGGGTGGGGGTGGCATTGGGAGTGCGCACACACAGGACCCCGAATCTCCTCCGCCCCTAGCCCCACAGCTCCAGGGTCCCAGTCCCTGCCTGTTCTCAGGCACCTTGCGTCCCCGCGCTGCGCCGCCGTCTGAGCACCCCTGGCCGCGCTCCTTACCTCCGGGATAGCCGGCGGCTGCGGGTGGGTCCCTGGCGGGCAGCCGGGTCAGTTCGGTACTGGGTTCAGAGCAACAGCCCTCGGTGGACTTTACCAGGAGCGCGTCGGGGCCAGAAAACTCGCTAAGGTGGAGCATGGCTCGGCTGCGGCTGCGGGGCTCCGAGGGCCTCGCCCGCTGGGCTTGGGGGCGCGCGGATGGCCGGAAGGCCGACAGTCGGGGCGCCCAGCGCCTCGCAGACCTAGGCTCTCGGCCTCCTGGCTCCGGACTCTCACCTCTGGGAAAGGGTTGGGGGGGTGATGGTGGCCGAGGCGCCCTTGCTCGCTGGGACCCGCCTCGGGTGGCGGTTCCTCGCCTGTCCAAAGCGCAGCCGGGCTCCCCCAACCCGCGGCCCCCCCACTTATATAGCAGCGGCGGCGCTGGCTCAGGGCTTCCGACTCCCAGGGCCACTGCCATTTCGGGAGGCCCCGGCCCAGCCGCCGTGACGTAAATGCCCAAACATGGACACAGGATGTGTACCGGGGACTCCCGAAAAGGAAAACTCGGGCTGTGACGTCTTCCCCACAGCCACCGCCGGGGCCGCGCCGCTGCGTGCGCGCGCACTCCCTGAACGTGGAGCCCCGTGCGCGCCGGGACCGCGGGTGCGCCTGGATGGGGCGCTGCGTCGCGTGGGTCCGGACGTCAAGTAAGTGCACTTCTCTCCTGGAGGCAGAGGCCGAAGGACGGTTAGGAAAGACAGTGGGCTTCGGGATTCCACAGTTTGCGTTCGAATCCTCTCTCTGCCACCTTCTAGCTCTGTCATTTCATCTCCCCGAACGTCAGTTTCCTCACCTGTGAAATGGAGATACGTACGTCTACTTCGTAGATTTGCTATAAAGATTAATTGGGTTAGAGCATATGAAATTCTAGGCACGGGGCACTCAATAAACCGTAGAGATTATTGCCATTATTCATTATTTGCTCACATCTGTGTGTTTTTCATATTCTTAATAGTTTTTTGTTGTTTAGTTCTAGGAAAAATAACTTATTGAAATTAAAAAGGATCATATCGTGAGAGAAAACGTCAATTAGCACAGAAGGGTATATTATAAATTGAAAAGTAAAAGTCTCTCTTTTCTCTACTCTCCTCCCTCCTGAGGTAGCCACGTCTAAATTTCCTGTGTATTCTTTTTTTTTTTTTTTTTTTTTTGCGGTACGCGGGCCTCTCACTGTTGTGGCCTCTCCCGTTGCGGAGCACAGGCTCCGGATGCGCAGGCTCAGCGGCCATGGCTCACGGGCCCAGCCGCTCCGCGGCATGTGGGATCTTCCCGGACCGGGGCACTAACCCGTGTTCCCTGCATCGGCAGGCGGACTCTCAACCACTGCGCCACCAGGGAAGCCCTCCTGTGTATTCTTTAAGAAAAAAAAATTATGCATATTGCAAGCATACACACTGTCCTGCAATAGAATTTCCCCCCACTTATAATAGCTGAGCGATTGCTCCATGTCCAAGCATAGAGAGGTTGGTCATTCTTTTCTAAGGCTGTATAGTACTCCACTGTAAGGGAGGTCAGTTTGTCCTCTATCCATTAGCGTATAGGAAGTTTCCAACCTTTTGCTTGTCATCGTTGTTGTAGTCCTTGAGTAAATAAATGTGAATATATCTGTGGGATAAATTCCAATGAGTGTAACTCTGGATCAAAGGGTATGTAAAATTTTAATACAACTGGCATTTGTCCTCCAGAGAAGTAGGGCCAATCCCTCTTCTCTCACCCACAGGGTTTGAGATGCTTGTGTAGTAAACTTTTTTTCTACCTTTGTATAAATGACTTTACTCTAGGGGTGTTGTTCCCAGGGGCACACAGAGAATCTACAGGCTATATTTCCCTGGAATCAGTTCCTGGAATAATTGGGCTGCTTCTGAAAAACTTAAAAAAAATATTTCATAGCCTTATGGAAGCCATGGATATTGGCTGCAGAAGGCTAGTCAACTCCTGCAAAGAAGCCTGCCTACTCTCCTTATCTCACCTCTCTTCTGCTGTGGTTTTCCCCTTTGTTTTATCTTCTCATCTTTTTAAACTTTTCATTTTATTTTGTGTTATAGTTCACTTAACTCCTTTCTGGACCAAATTAGGGGATTAGGTATATACACGGGATAATATGTTTTTCTTTATGAAGAGCATCAATTCTTAGGACTCTGGGTGCCAGAAGGTAGGAGGGGCAGGACTGGGATTCTCTCTTACTTCTCTACTTTCTTAGGAATGGGCACAAAGCCATTCAGGGGTGATGGGCTACAGTATGACTGGCAGTGTATCTCCCAGCCCCCCTTGCCCAGCCTCCTTTTTCAAGGGAGAGTGCCAAGAATGCCCAAACTCCACCAAATTCTCAGGTCTCTCACCCTGTGTTCATTATGCAAACATTCATTCATTCATTCAGCTTCTCAATGTTTGTTCATTCAGTATTCATTCCTTAAGTGCTTACTATGGACCAGAAGGTGGATTTTGGTTTTTATTCTACAAGGACTGTGAGATCCATCTCCATCCCTAGCTGCCCTACCCACCACCCCACAACAATGCTACAAGTGTGTTCACAGAATATGTCATCACATAATCACCTGCAAAATACATGCTGACACACTTGCATTTATTCTCTTGTGTCTGGAAATCATGCACGTGCAGCATGACCTAACAAATGCCACAGACATAGTTCTATGTTAGCAGCACATGTGTTTCCATTTAGGAAATGCAGAAACCCAGCACTTGTCTGTAAGCATTAGACACACGGGGCAGCATGTCCTTTATACTCCGTTTCAGACTCTCGGTTTGATTCTAATCCAAATGCATTGCTAAGGCCAGGTGATCCCACACCAGACATATAGGGCACACATGTCTCAAATCCATGCTGGCATCTTGCTGCCTGGGAGGGAGGAGGAGTGGAGGAGTTTGGCTAGGCCTGTGTCCAGGGCTCGCCAGGTTGCCCCGTCAGGCCAGATTGGCCAGCCCCAGGTTCTCCATCTCTCTGCTGTTCTTCCCTCTGCCACGGCATTCCTCCTCCTTCTTAGCCATGGATAATTCTCCTACTCCTCTGGCAAGTTCCCAGGCCATTGCTGCTCTTTGCCAAGGTCAGTTGGGCTAGGTCTGTGTTAAGACAAAGGTCCAGCTTCCTCTTGTTAGAGGCCAGGCCTGCAGGCAGAGCTGGGGAGGAAAGAGTGAATAGGAGAGGAGATGGGGGATAAAGCTTGTGCTCTGGCCCACATTCCTACCCCTGTGCCCCTTACCTTCAGCGGCCACACATACACATACTCTCGCACATGGGATGGTTACCTCTGCGAGGGCAGTTGCATCTACATTTGGCTCCTTGAGGAGGAGGAGGGAATATAAAGAGGGAATGGGCATTTTGTAGCCCTTCCCAGCTCAGTCCATCTTACTCCCAAATTTTAACAGCTTAAAAATAGATTCCTGGTGGTCTAGTGGTTAGGATTTGGCGTTTTCACTGCTGTGGCCTGTGTTCAGTCCCTGGTCGAGGAACTAAGATCCTGCAAGCTGCGTGGCGTGGCCAAGATTAAAAAAAAAAAGAAAGAAAAGACAAAAGATTCTGGGCCCAGATAGAATAAAGGTCTTTGGGTGGGCATGGAAGAGAGAGGAGTTTAGATCTATGAGCTCTACTTTAATTCACACTTCAAATATAAAAACACAAATTTACACACAAGAGGGAAATCTCACACACTGAGCACTCTACAAACATATCATTTAATCATTACAAAAGCTCCATGGAATAAGGAATTGAAGACCCATTTCACAGATGAGGAAACAGACTTGAAAAGCTTAAACAAGTCACTCAGGCTATACTTCTATTCAGTGGTGGAACTGAGAGTCAAGCCCAGGCTAGCCTACGCCACAAGATAATTTAGGAAAAGATCATTCCTTTTACAAAAAGTTTAACTTTAAGATGGCTTTAGGTGGAGAATCTTCCTCTAGCTTTTCAAATGTGCAAACTCCATCTGGCTGGTTTCCATCCCTGCAAGAATTCTCTGGAGTGACTGCCATTAGGAACACTGTGGGTCACGTCAGACACATGCTGAGGAGGAGAGCATGCCAGGTTCTTAGGAGCCATTGTGAAAGGTGGTGGTGGGGATGGTGTATATGTGACTCTGGGGAGGCTGAGAGGAAATTTTGGATGTCCATGGGAAAAGGTGATGGAAGGAGAGTTTACTTTCTAGACAAGCACCGAATAGACGATTACTGAATGAATTGATGAATGAACAAATTCATTCATCAAATGTTCATTGAATACAGTCCTGTGCCAGGGGCGCTGCATGGGCCCTTGGGATGCTGATGCTTATGTCTCAGTGGATGAGACTGGAAGCTCTGGATCCAGGGAGGGAAGAGGGAGAGGGATCAGAGAAGTAAGCCTCCCTTTTCTGTCTCCTGGGAAGGGCCCAGCCCATGTCATCATGCAACTGTAATGCAACTGTCTCCTCCCCCACTCCCCACCTTGATCTTTCTGCTCTAAATATCATTGTGTTCAAATAATAGTGTATATTTTAAAAGACTCCAAGAAGACAGCTGCCTCAGAGTATTAATCATGAAGAGGCCAGCGCTCAGTCTCCATGGCGACTCCTGGCACAGAATGCTGAGGAGCAGCTCCACGTCCCACTTCCTGGGGCCATGGAGATGCAGGCACATAGCATTTTTCTTTCCTCTCTTCCTCTCCTCTCTCCTCTGGCCCCTCTTCCTCTCCTTTCTTCTTCTCTCCCATACCCCCTTCCACTGCCTCTCATTCTCTCTCTCTAAAGGATTTATTTAAAAGCATGGACAGAGGCAAGATCCAGACATCAGACTAACACGGAATAAGGCCACTGAGGCTGTAGCAGAGATGAAGTTTGCCTCCAGCTGCAACTTCTGCAGTACACATCTCCTGTCCCCAAGACCCTGCGGTGCCCCTAGGCTTCACTGACCACTAGGCCAGAAGGAGTTCAGTATCTGTCCCTGAGGCAAGGTACCCATGATCAGGGTCCTTCTCTGTCCCCTGCCTCTTCCCTGACCATGTTCAGTTGTTGGTTTGTGGTTTGGGTTCTCACTATTATTATTTTTCTTAATGACCACACAAGTAACATAGGCTCGCTGGAAAAAGACAAACAGATTAACATTTATAATGTAAAAAGTGAAAATATCTTTCCCTTCTCTACCCAGATATATACAGCTTAAAAGTTTTAGGTTGATTCCTATAGATTTTTCTTCATGCATATTCATTCAACGTTCATCTATTCAGCTGTAGCATCATTATCCTCATCATTATTGATACCAATGGTATCATACTATACACACTCTTGTAACTAACTTGACATTGTACCTTGAACAGTTTCTTTTTTCCCCCAGTCATGGTACAGACTAATCTATAGTATTAATAACAATTGCTTCAGAGTATTCCATCATGTAGATGTACCTAATTTTTTAACTCGATAGTTCCTTTTTTTCACTATTATGAAGAATCTGGCTGGGCATAGCCCTTTATGTATACTTGGTGTACTGATAGGGGTAATAATAATACAGTATGCTAGCTAACATTTGTATACCACTTACTGTGGGCACTATTAACTGGGTATTGAGAGCTTTACATATACTCACAATTTAATCCTCACAACAACTTGCTAAGTACTATTACTATCTCTACTTCATGGAGATAGTGATGGAGAAATCGAGGCATGAGGAGGTTAAGAAACTTACCCGAGTGTACAAGGTTAAGATTAATGAGAGTGCCAGGATTTGTATAACCATAATATACAAACCATAACCATAGAATAGATTAACCATAGAATAGATTCCAAAAAGTAGAATTCCTAGGTCAAGGTAGAAATATTTAAAATTACAATATATGTTGTCAAACCTTCCTCTAAAAAGATTGTTCCAATTTGCAGACCAGAGAGCAGCATATGAGAGCCAACTGGTAAGCAGAAAAAGGTATCCCCGTGATATTTTAATTTGCATTCTAAAAGTTATCAATAAAGACAAGGAACTTTTCACAGGGCCTTGCTCTTTATTTCCTTTTCTGTGATCTAGGGGCCTAATGCCTCACCCAAAGACATCTGAGTGGGAGCCTTCCTCATGCTTCTTACAACCCCGCACTGGGCACTAGAGATGAGGCTGTTTTCACATGGACTGGTGTGGGGACATGGGGTATAGGGGCTTCTGCACCCTCCTTAGTTTTGTTTTTTCTAGTTTGGGTCATGGGGGAGGTGGAGAGGAGAACAAGGCAGCTGCAAACCATTCAGGAAAAGCTTCTTAGATTCTTCCAAAGCAGCTTCTAAGCTTTTCTCCCACAGGAGAGAGGGAGGTTATTCTTTCTCTTATCTTCCATTCTACATTCCTCCTTGGGCAAAGTCAACATTGGATGGAGCTGATCACAGAAGAGGTGTGAGTAGAATGGGTTCTAGGAGGGTAAGAGGCAGGGGGATGGACAGAATGACGTCTCCATGCTGCTACCCACCCTGGAATTTGGAATCAGCCTCCCACCACCCCTTTGTCTCTAAGCCTGGTTCTCCCTTCGTAGGCAGTAATGGACTGAGATCTTGATATGTGTTTTTATCTGATTAGGTAAGGGTGTTCAGAACATTGGTTTTCAATTCATGAGCTGAGAAGGTGAAAAAGAGGCTGAGAGTAGACTGAGAGGCCTATAGCTCTAGAACAGAAGCGGAATCAGAAAGAAGCCCGTTAAACCAACCTGGTGTGCTTATCTTCTCCCTGGCCTCCTCCTGTTAACTCTCACCTGCACTCATCTCCTATTCTTTTTATCATCTCTCCTCCCGCATCTAGTAATAGTTTTCCTTAAACTGCTTTGAAGTAGATTAGTCAGTGTACTGGGATCTGACAACATAACTCCAAAATACTCAGGCAGTTAATATACAGCTGGGCCACTGAGCCATAGCCTGAGTCCTCTGTGTGTCCCTGAACACTCTCCACCACTAAGCTAAGTTTCTGGTTGCAAGTGATAGAAATGCAACCTGAATTAGTTTAGTCAAAAAAAAAAAAGAAAAGAAAAAGAAAAGAATTTATCAGCTCACAGAATCCAAGGGAGTGTCAAACAACCAATCTGCAAGAAAGGGAGTACGGACACAGCTGGTGTCAGGAGCTAGTGGAACCAGAGGCAAAGAGTTTTTCAGATACTTTCAGCTCTTCCTCTTTTCTCCCACTGATGACTGAAACCCTGGCCACTAGCAGATTCTGTATTCTCCATGCCCACCTCCTGTGATGAATGGGTTCTCATTCTCAATTCCAGGTAGGAGATCCCAGGAAAGACCTCTGCTGTCCTTCCTAGGACAATGATCTGGCTAGGGGTCAGAGTAATATACCTGACAAGACCACTAGGGGCTTACACTTGGGTTTTGAGAGCAATGCCTGGAGAAGGGGAAACCAGTGGGAGCCAGGAAGCCTCCCAAGAGGCCTCCACCTCAGGTCTTGAGGGCAGGAGCTGGGCAGCACTGGGCTCTGCAGGTTCTCATAATGGGGGCAGAAGTGGATATTTCCCTCTGCTTAACAATGCCCCTGGAGCAAGTTGCATACTCCATCTGTCTGCGAGCTCCAAGGAGCACTGCCCAAAATAAAAAGCCCTAATTAGCAATTCCTGCAATCCAAAGCAAAACAATGTATTTGTTTCCTAGAATAATCTGGAGCCATATTTGGCTTGGCAACCAGTGGGTCCCACACATGCATGTGGTGTGCCATGTGAAGACTCCAGCAGGGACCTTTCCTCAGTAGGGCATGAGGGGGAAGGCCCCAGGGGCCCCTGCCCAGATAGCAGCAAGCTGGAGCCCAGAACAGAACCGGCTTTATCAATCATGTACAGCAGGTTTCTGAAACAGGGAGGTAGGGAATGGAAGGAACGTCAACAGGACTTCTCAATCCAGTTCCCATAAAGGCCAGACTAGGCACACACGGCCTGCAGGGTCATAGAGAATCCCATAATAGAGTAGTGACCTCAAGCCTGGAGTCAGGGGAACAGATTCCAACTCAGCTCTGCTGTTAGCTTGTTTTGTGACCTTGAACAAATTCCCAATCTTTCTATGCTTGCATTTCCTCACCTGTGAAAATGGGAGTATGTTATTTGCTCTACCTACAGTCTGAGGACTGAGAGCTAGAATGAACAAATTAGGCAGCCGAAGCACAAGCACTTTCTGTAGCAATGAGAGGTGATGTGAGAAACAGTATATCCAGTTAAGAAATAGTGGATAAGGAAAACATAGGCAGAACACTCTATGATATAAATCACAGCAAGATCCTTTTTGACCCACCTCCTAGAGAAATGGAAATAAAAACAAAAATAAACAAATGGGACCTAATGAAACTTAAAAGCTTTTGCACAGCAAAGGAAACCATAAATGAGATGAAAAGACAACCCTCAGAATGGGAGAAAATATTTGCAAATGAAGCAACTTACTAAGGATTAATCTCCAAAATTTACAAGCAGCTCATGCAGCTCAATATCAAAAAAACAAACAACCCAATCCAAAAATGGGCAGAAGACTTAAATAGACATTTCTCCAAAGAACATATACAGATTGCCAACAAACACGTGAAAGAATGCTCAACATCATTAATCATTAGAGAAATGCAAATCAAAACTACAATGAGGTATCACCTCACACCAGTCAAAATGGCCATCATCAAAAAATCTACAAATAATAGGGCTTCCCTGGTGGCGCAGTGATTTAGAGTCTGCCTGCCGATGCAGGGGACACGGGTCCGTGCCCCGGTCCGGGAAGATCCCACATGCCACAGAGCGGCTGGGCCCGTGAGCCATGGCCGCTGAGCCTGCGCATCCGGAGCCTGTGCTCCGCAACGGGAGAGGCCACAACAGTGAGAGGCCCGCATACAGCAAAAATAAATAAATAAATAAATAAATAAATCTACAAATAATAAATGGTGGATAGGGTGTGGAGAAAAGGGAACACTCTTGCACTATTGGTGGGAATGTAAATTCTTACAGCCACTATGGAGAACAGTGTGAGGTTCCTTAAAAAACTAAACAGAACTAGCATACAACCCAGAAATCCCACTACTGAGCATATACCCTGAGAAAACCATAATTAAAAAAGAGTCATGGGCTTCCCTGGTGGCGCAGTGGTTGGGAGTCCGCCTGCCGATGCAGGGGACACGGGCTCGTGCCCTGGTCCGGGAAGATCCCACATGCCGCGGAGCGGCTGGGCCCGTGAGCCATGGCCGCTGAGCCTGCGCGTCCGGAGCCTGTGCTCCGCAACGGGATAGACCACAACAGTGAGAGGCCCGCGTACCACACACACAAAAAAAACCCCACAAAAAACAAAAAAGATTCATGTACCACAATGTTCATTGCAGCCCTATTTACAATAGCCAGAACATGGAAGCAACCTAAGTGTCCATCAACAGATGAATGGTTAAAGAAGATGTGGCACATATATACAATGGAATATTACTCTGCCATA
>NC_041225.1:87879920-87883704 GCF_002837175.3 Physeter macrocephalus
TGCATCAGCAGGCAGACTCTCAACCACTGTGCCACCAGGGAAGCCCTATATGGAATCTTTAAAAAAAAAAAAGTTTATGAAGAATCTAGGAGCAGGATGGGAATAAAGATGCAGACCTACTAGAGAATGGACTTGAGGACACTGGGAGGGGGAAGGGTAAGCTGTGACAAAGTGAGAGAGTGGCATGGACATATATACACTACCAAATGTAAAATCGATAGCTAGTGGGAAGCAGCCGCATAGCACAGGGAGATCAGCTCAGTGCTTTGTGGCCACTAGAGGGGTGGGATAGGGAGGATGGGAGGGAGGGAGACACAAGAGGGAAGAGATATGGGGATATATGTATATGTATAGCTGATTCACTTTGTTATAAAGCAGAAACTAACACACTATTGTAAAGCAATTATAATCCAATAAAGATGTTAAAAAAAAAAAAAAGGAAATAGTGGATAACCCTGACAACCCCAGATGTGCTCCCTATGTTTTCTGGGCACCTCCTTATATGGGGGTGGGAGTGGTCACCATGACCTGAATTTTTTTTTCAGTATAAAACAACATCCATTTTATTATATCTCATTATTTTTGTGGGTAAGGAATTTGAGTAGAGCTTGCTTAGCCAGCCCATTTTTCTGCTCCACATGGCTTTTTAAAAAAACCATTAAAAAAATTGAAGTATAGTTAATTTACAACATTGTGTTAGCTTCAGGTGTACAGCAAGGTGATTCACACACACACACACACACACACGTGTATACATATGTATATACATATACATATATATATTCTTTCTCAGATTCTTTTCCACTAGAGGTTATTACAAGTTACTGAATATAATTCCCTGTGCTGTACAGTAGATCCTTATTGTTTATCTATTTTATATATAATGTGTAGATGTTAATCCCAAACTCCTAATTTATCTCCGCCTCATCCCCTTTGGTAACCATTAGTTTGTTTTTTATGTCTGTGAGTCTTTTTCTGTTTTGTAAATAAGTTCATTTGTATCATTTTTTTTAGATTCCACATATAAATGATATCATATGATATTTGTCTTTCTCTGTCTGACTTACTTCACTTAGTGTGATAATCTCTAGGTCCATCCATGTTGCTACAAATGGCATTATTTCATTCTTTTTTGTGGCTGAGTAATATTCCATTGTATATATGTACCACATCTTTATGCATTTATCTGTCAATGGACACATAGGTTTCTTCCATGTCTTGGCTATTGTAAATAATGCTGCTATAAACATTGGGGTGCATATATCTTTTCAAATTAGAGTTATCTCCACATAAATGCCCAGGAGCACGATTGCAGGATCAGATGGCAACTCTATTTTTAGTTTTCTAAGGAACCTCCATACTGTTCTCCCTAGTGGCTGCACCAATTTACATTCCTATCAACAGTGTAAGAGGGTTCCTTTTTCTCCACAGTCTCTCCAGCATTTATTATTTGTAGACCTTTTAATGATGGCTATTCTGACTGGTGTGAGGTGATACTTCATTGTAGTTTTGATTTGCATTTCTTTAATAATTGGTGATATTGAGCATCTTTTCATGTGCCTGTTGGCCATCTGTATGTCTTCTTTGGAGAAATATCTATTTAGGTCTTCTGCCCATTTTTTTTTTTGACCACACCACACAGCATATGGGATCTTAGTTCTCCAACCACGGATTGAACCCGTGCCCCCTTCAGTGGAAGCACAGAGTCTTAACCACTGGACCGCCAGGGAAGTCCCTCTTCTGCCCATTTTTTAAAAATTGTTTTGTTTTTTAAATATTAAGCTGTATGAGCTGTTTGTGTATTTTGGAAATTAATCCCTTGTTGGTAGCATTATTTGCAAATATTTTCTCCCATTCCATAAGTTGTCTTTTTGTTTCGTTTATGGTTTCCTTTGCTCAGCAAAAGCTTTTAAGTTTAATTAGGTTCCTTTTTTAAAAAAATTTCCATTACTGTAGGAGATGGATCCAAAAAAATATCACTGTGATTTACGCCAGAGAGTGTTCTGCCTATGTTTTCCTCTGGGAGTTTTATAGTATCTGATCTTACATTTAGGTCTTTGATCCATCTCAAGTTTATTTTTGTATATGGTGTTACAGAATGTTCTAACTTCATTATTTTACATGTAGCTGTTCAGTTTTCCCAGCAGCACTTACTGAAAAGACTGTCTTTTCTCCATTGTGTATTCTTGCCTCCTTCATCATAGATAAGTGCATGGGTTTATTTCTAAGCTTTCTATCCTGTTTCATTGATCTATATGTCTGTTTTTGTGCCATTACCATACTGTTTTGAAGACTGTAGCTTCATAGTATACTCTGAAGACCATGACCTAAATTTTTTTTTAACATATTTATTGGAGTATAATTGCTTTACATTGTTGTGTTAGTTTCTTCTGTATAACAATGTGAATCAGCTATATGTATACATATATCCCCATATCCCCTCCCGCTTGCATCTCCCTCCCACCCTCCCTATCCCGCCCATGACCTAAATTTTATGGCTAGCTATTTTCTTCTAATCCTTGCTCTCCTTCATTCATTTATTCATTCATCTAAACATTTACTGAGGACTTAGCTTATCAATACTTCAGTATATTATTACAGAAATGTGTGATGCATGTGAAACTAGGGGAAGGACAGGGTGGTTTGGGATCATAGAATGAGGCAGAAGGTAGTTATCTAGCCAAGAAATTTGGGGGAAGCTTCCTCAAGGAAATGACATTCTAATTGAGACCAGAAAGTTGAGTAAAAAGTTAGCCGAGAAAAAAGGAAAAGTTGAGTGGGGAGAATGTTCTAGGCAAAGGGATAGCATGTGAAAAGGCCAGAAGGTAAGAGAAAGAGGGGTAGAGGAGAGAGAATGATTCAGGGAACTGACAGAAGGCCATGATGGCTGGAGCATAAGGTGTAAAAGAGGTTAGGAAGTGGGGAAGTGGGGTCAGGCTGGAGAGATGGGCAGACTCAGGATCATAGAGGACGTTTTTTTTTGAATTTTATTTTATTTATGTTTTTATACAGCAGGTTCTTATTAGTATCCATTTTATACATATTATTGTATATATGTCAATCCCAATCTCCCAATTCATCACACCACCACCCCACCCCCCCTGCCACTTTCCCCCCATGGTGTCCATATGTTGTTCTCTACATCTGTGTCTCAATTTCTTCCCTGCAAACCGGTTCATCTGTTTTGATTTGCATTTCTCTAATAATTAGTGATGTTGAGCAGCTTTTCATGTGCTTCTTGGCCATCTGTATGTCTTCTTTGGAGAAATGTCTATTTAGGTCTTCTGCCAATTTTTGGATTGGGTTGTTTGTTTTTTTAATAATAAGCTGCATGATCTGTTTATATATCTTGTAGATTAATCCTTTGTCCATTGATCCATTTGCAAATATTTTCTCCCATTCTGAGAGTTGTGTTTTTTTGTCTTGTTTGTAGTTTCCTTACTGCTTTGGCTGTTCGGGGTCTTTTGTGTCTCCATACAAATTTTAGGATTTTTTGTTCTAGTTCTGTAAAAAATGCCATTGGTAATTTGATAGGAATTGCATTGAATCTGTAGATTGCTTTGGGTGGTATAGTCATTTTCACAATATTGATTCTTCCAACCCAAGAATATGGTATATCTCGCCATCTGTTTGCATCATCTTTAATTTCTTTCAGCAATGCCTTATAGTTTTCTGCATACAGGTCTTTTGTCTCCCTAGGTAGGTTTATTCCTAGGTATTTTATACTTTTTTTTGCAATGGTAAATGGGACTGTTTCCTTAATTTCTCTTTCAGATTTTTCATC
>NC_041225.1:87884396-87884889 GCF_002837175.3 Physeter macrocephalus
TTTTTTTTTGCGGTACGCAGGCCTCTCACTCTTGTGGCCTCTCCCATTGTGGAGCACAGGCTCCGGACTCGCGCTAAATGTTTGATAGAATTCACCTGTGAAGCCATCTGGTCCTGGACTTTTGTTTGTTGGAAGATTTTTAATCACAGTTTCAATTTCATTACTTGTGATTGGTCTGTTCATATTTTCTATTTCTTCCTGGTTCAGTCTTGGAAGGCTATACCTTTCTAAGAATTTGTCCATTTCTTCCAGGTTGTCCATTTTGTTGGCATGGAGTTGCTTGTAGTAGTCTCTTAGGATGCTTTGTATCCTAAGAGATACAAAGCGGTGTATGTTGTAACTTCTGCAGTGTTTGTTGTAACTTCTGTGTCTCTTGTAACTTCTCCTTTTTCATTTCTATTTTTGTTGATTTGAGTCCTCTCCGTCTTTTTCTTGATGAGTCTGGCTAACGGTTTATCAATTTTGTTTATCTTCTCAAAAAACCAGCTTTTAG
>NC_041225.1:87886441-87887209 GCF_002837175.3 Physeter macrocephalus
ATATGTATGTTCCTATTACCATTTTCTTAATTGTTTTGGGTTTGTTTTTGTAGGTTCTTTTCTTCTGTTATGTTTCCCACTTAGAGAAGTTCCTTTAGCATTTGTTGTAGAGCTGGTTTGAATTCTCTTAGCTTTTGATTGCCTGTAAAGCTTTTGATTTCTCCATCAAATCTGAATGAGATTCTTGCCGGGTAGAGTAATCTTGGTTGTACGTTATTCCTTTTCATCACTTTAAATATGTCATGCCACTCCCTTCTGGCTTGTAGAGTTTCTGCTGAGAAATCAGCTGTTAACCTTATGGGAGTTCCCTTGTATGTTATTTGTCATTTTTCCCTTGCTGCTTTCAATACTTTTTCTTTGTCTTTAATTTTTGCCAGTTTGCTTACTGTGTGTCTCAGTGTGTTTCTCCTTGGGTTTATCCTGTATGGGACTGTCTGCTCTTCCTGGATTGGGTGGCTATTTCCTTTCCCACGTTAGGGAAGTTTTCAACTATAATCTCTTCAAATATTTTCTCGGGTCCTTTCTTTCTCTCTTCTCCTTCTGAGACCCCTATAATGCAAAGGTTGTCGCATTTAATGTTGTCCCAGCGGTCTCTTAGGCTGTCTTCATTTCTTTTCATTCTTTTTTCTTTATTCTGTTCCGCAGCAGTGAATTCCACCATTCTGTCTTCCAGGTCACTTATCCGTTCTTCTGCCTCAGTTATTCTGCTATTGATTCCTTCTAGTGTAGTTTTCATTTCAGTTATTGTATTGTTCATCTCTGTTTGTT
>NC_041225.1:87887445-87932029 GCF_002837175.3 Physeter macrocephalus
ACAGCCACCCCCTGCCTCTGCAGGAGACCCTCCAACACTAGCAGGTAGATCTGGTTCAGTCTCCTATGGGGTCACTGCTCCTTCCTCTGGGTCCCAGTGCACACACTACTTTGTGTGTGCCCTCCAAGAGTGGAGTCTCTGTTTCCCCCAGTCCTGTTGAAGTCCTGCAATTAAATCCCACTAGCCTTCAAAGTCTGATTCTCTAGGAATTCCTCCTCCTGTTGCTGGACCCCCAGGTTGGGAAGCCTGATGTGGGGCTCAGAACCTTCACTACGGTGGGTGGACTTCTGTGGTATAAGTGTTCTTCAGTTTGTGAGTCACCCACCTAGCAGTTACGGTATTTAAATTTATTGTGATTGTGTGCCTCCTACCATCTCACTGTGGCTACTCCTTTGTATTTGGATGTGGGGTATCTTTTTTGGTGAGTTCCAGTGTCTTCCTGTCAATGATCATTCAGCAGTCAGTTGTGACTCCAGTGCTCTCGCAAGAGGGAGTGAGAGCACGTCCTTCTACTCTGCCATCTTGAACCAATCTCTCTCTAGAGGACCTTTTAAAGCATGTTTAGCATCTGGACTCTATCCCTAGGGCCATAAGATGCCTTTGACGAGGTTTAAGCTGTATAGGAGATGCAAGTTTTATTTTAGAAAAATCAGTCTACCTCCTGTATGGAAGGTGACCTGGAGGGGAGGTCAGTTAGGAAGGAGGCTGCTGTAGTATTTCAGGTGAGAGAAGTGCATGAGGCCTGAACCCTGGTAGCAACAGAAAAGGAGAAGCTTTCAGAATCAACAGCCGTTTAGGAGCTAGTCTATAATGGACATATGTGAGTGCTTAGCTACACATGGGGCAGAAGAGACAGGAAGGAATCAGGGTTGACTCAGGTTCTAGGATTGACAATGAGGTAGTCATTTATTTAGGTGGAGAATCAGCAAGAAAAGCAGAGTCCTCCAACCAAACAAAAGTGTTCTATTTATGGAGCTATTATTCACATACAGTAAAAGGAGCAACTCTTAAGTGTACAGTTTAATGACTCTATACCCACATCAAGATATAGAACATTTTATATCCCCCAGAAAGTTCCCCTGTGCCCCTTTCCAATCGGGGTAACCACTTTTCTCAATTGTATCCCGATAGATTAGTTTTGCCTGCTCTTGAACTTCGTATACATGCAATAATTCAGTAAATACTGTTTTGTGTCTGACTTCTTTTGCCCAACACAATGTCTGTTAGAGTTATCCACTCCATGTTTTGCATGTATCAATAGTTTATTCATTTTTTTGGTAATCACTGACTAATATGCCATTGTTTGAACATAACACAGTTTGTTTGTCCATTCTCCTACTGATGGATGTAGGTTTTTGTTGTTCTTATTGTTTGCTTTTACGTTTATTTGTTTTGAGGAATCCAAAGGAAAATGATTTAGAAATGAATGAAAATGAAAAGATGTAACAGGGACTTCCCTGGTGGCACAGTGGTTAAGAATCCGCCTGCCAACACAGGGGACATGGGTTCAAGCCCTCATCCAGGAAGATCCCACATGCCTTGGAGCAACTAAGCCCATGTGCCACAACTACTGAGCCTGCACTCTAGAGCCCACGAGCCACAACTACTGAGCCCATGTGCCACAACTACTGAAGCCCGTGCACCTAGAGGCCATGATCTGCAACAAGGGAAGCCACCACAATGAGAATCCCGTGCACCGCAATGAAGAGTAGCCCCCGCTTGCCGCAACTAGAGAAAGCCTGCACACGGCAACAAAGACCCAGTGCAATCAAAAATAAATTTATAAAAAAGATATAACAGTTATAAACTCTTATGCCCTACTATATAGCATCAAAATATATAAATAAAACTATGAATAAAAGATCTCATTTACTTCAGCAAAAAAAAAAGAAATTTTGTGAATATTTAGTGATAAACTCAAGAATGTGTAAGATGAATATGAAGAAAATTATAAAAATTTCCTGAAGGACATTAAAAAATAGAATAAGTGGGGAGATATTTTTTTTGGATGGAAAGACTCAATATTATAAATATGTCAATGTGTCAGTGTCAGTGGGTTCTCTGTGAAGCAGACGTTGAGATGGAGTTAGGAGTACACAGGGTTTATTTGGGAGTAACATATGTGACAGATAAAAGAGAGGCAGGAGAGCCTCAGCCTGCAATGCATATCTGACAGGGTTTCAGTCAACCCAGTGATGAGTTCCAGAGCAAAAAAATGCGCATTACAAGAGTCTTGCCCTGGGAAGACGTGGCCAGTTCCCTGATACCCGCTCTGTACTCAGTCACTGGTGGGAGCCTTCCTGGAAAAGGCATGGCCTTGGCTTGAAAGCTGAGGTGAACCTTAAAGGTGCTAACAGCTGGAGGCTCAGCTATATCTGCACTCCATGCAGCTGTACAGCACGTTCTTTCCTGAAGCAAAACTTAAGGGGCACACCTCCATAGCTGCCACTGTTAGTTCTCCCCAAATTAATCTGTAAATTTAATGCAGTTCCAATAAAAAATGCAAAGATGACATGATTATGTACAGGAAAAAAATCCAAAGGAATAAACAGATGAATTATGAGAAATTATAAGACTTTATAAAAGTTTCTTGATACAAAGTCAACATATAAAAATCTATTTTTCTATATATCAGCAAGAATGAGTTAGAAAATGAAATGTAACAGGATAAGAAAACAAAGCAGAATTTTAAAAATTCAATCATTTTCCAAAAACAAAAGCATGAAGTACTGAAGTATAAATATAACAAAAAAGTAAAATATAAAGAAATTGATAACGTTTTATTGAGACATTATACAAAGCTTAAATTAAGTGGGGCAATCTATCATTTTCATGTATTGAAAATTAAGAAATTTTAAGATAACAGACTTCCCCAAATTCATTGATAGTGAAAACAAACAAAATTATGTTATTTTGAGTTCTTGATAAGTTGATCATGAGGTATTTATGAAAATGCAAATAACCAATATCAGTTAAGATGCTTTTTGAAAAGAATAAGGATGGGTGGTCATGCTGCTTAATATCAGAACATATTATAAATTTAGAGTAAATGGTGTAATATTATCATAAGTAGTAGGGGAATGTATCCATGAATACAAAAAAAGAAAGCCAATAAGGTGTGGGGTTTTTTAGGAATTGGGGTGCAATTTAACAAATTAATTCTGAAGTATGTTTGGAAGAATATGAGAGAATAATCAAGAGAATTTTAAAAATTATGACTAATGCCCTATTAAATATCAAAACCTATTAAAATAATGTAGTGTTTGAACAAAAGATACCCAAATAAATCAGTGGAATAGTTAAGAAACCAACCCACATATATATGGAATTTAGAATATGATAAAAGACAAATTGTCACAGTAATGACAGAAATTTGATTATTGAATAAATGGCATTGAGAGAACAGGGTAGACCTGTAGAGGAAAAAGTAGAATACATATTTTATAAGATATTCAAAAGTAAATTACAGATGTATTAAAAAATATAACAAACCAAAAACTATAAAATGGCAAAAGAAAATTGTATGGGAGAATATTTTTATAATCTTGGCATGAGGAAGGTCTTTGCAAGCATGAAATAAAACTTGGAAGAAAAAAATTGGCAAGTTTGTCTATGTGAAAATTTTAAATGTTTGACAAAAGCCTTCATAAAATTTAAAACAAAGGACAGTCTTGGAGAAAAAAAATCTCTCTATATATTTAATAGACATGGCTTAATACCTACAAATAAGTTTAAAAAGACAATCCAGTAGAAAGATAGCCAGAGGATATGACAGGCAACTTAAAGAAGGAACAATACAAATGATAAAGAGATAAAAGATGTTCAACCTCATTGTTAATAAGAAATGAAAATCAAACAATGAGATGTAGGAGATGAAGATTTTTACCCTTCCGACAGGCAAAAGCTTAAAAGGTTAATGATATTCACATTGGCATTAAAAAGGAATGAAGTGTATCTAAACAGAGAGTTATTTGTGATAATGCTTATTATTATACATTTAAGTTTTTAAAATATTGTTAAGTTTAAAAGCAACACAGAACAATATATACATAAAATGATCCCATTTTTGAAAAACAATTTATGTGTATGTGTTTCTGGTGTGTGTGTTTGCATATTCGTACAGGAAGGCCTTGAAGGACACACATCAAACTGTTAAGAGTATTTAACTCTGGGGAAGTGTTGTGGAGGGATTTCTACATTTTACTTTTATATAACTCCTTGTTTGAATTTTTAAACATTAAAAATGGCTTTAAAAATCAAGAAAAACAGTAATAATTTCCTTTGATTCAACAGCTATACTTCTACATCTCCACGCACCACAACTAGAGATCCTGTGCGCCACAATGAAATATCCCGTGTGCTGCAACAAAGATCCTGCATGCTGCAACTAAGAACCGACGCAGCCAAATAAATAAATAAATAATTTTTAAAAAATTGTTAAAGCAGCAATAATCATTTATTTTGCACACAAATCTGTGATTTGGACAGGGCTTGGCAAAGAAAGCTCATTGGAGGGGCTCTACTGAAGGCTAACTATGCACTTTCAAGAGGGCTCACTCATATAGAGGGCAAATTGGTGCTGGCTGTCAGCTGAGTTGCCTCTTCCTATACCCGTGGGCCTCTCCTCACAGCACAGTGGTTGGGTTCCAAGGATGAGTGTGTGTGTGTGTGTGTGTGTGTGTGTGTGTGTGTGTGTGAGATCATCTTTATTACTTAACCTTCAGAAGTCTGTAGCATCACTTCTGCCATACTGTAGTAGTCGAGACAGTCACAAAGACCCACCCAGGTTCAACCTTCTCAGGTTCAAGGGGAGGAGACTTAAATACAACCTCTTGATGGAAGAGTGGCAAAGTTCTAGAAGAGCATGTGGGATGGAAATATTGTGGCCATTTTTAGGAAGTACAATCTGCCACATTCCTGCTCTGCAACATAACTGATACAGTTAATAACAAAGTTGCTTTTCTTTTTAAACCTTAAGAATAAAAGGTTAAGCTAAAATTAAATTCAACAGAAAGTATTAAGTCCGAAAATATCTAAACAAGTAACATTTTAAAGGAATATACAAGAAAAGAAAAGAAAGGGTAGATCTTTACAAGATTAATTTTTTAAAATAGAAAGCCTAAAATATAGAAGCAAATAGTTTTCTAAAGAATAAAGTTTAATACATAGGATGTGAAGGTAAAGGAAAATAACAGAGAGAAGGTAGAACTAGAACAGGAGTCCCCAACCCCCGGGCCATGGACCAGTACTGGTCTGTGGCCTGTTAGGAACCAGGCCACACAGAAGGAGGTGAGCAGTGGGCAAGCGAGCGAAGCTTAATCTATATTTACAGCTGCTCCCCATTTCTTGCATTACTGCCTGAGCGCTGCTTCCTGTCAGATCAGCAGCGGCATTAGATGCTCATAGGAGCACCAACCCTACTGTGAACTGTGCGTGAGAGGGATCTAGGTTGTGCACTGCTATAAGAATCTAATGCCTGATGATCTGAGGTGGAGCTGAGGCAGTGATGCTAGCATGGGGAGTGGCTGCAAATACAGATTATCATTAGCAGAGAGGTTTGACTGCACAGAGACCACAAAAAATCAATTACTTGATTGGGAAGAAGAAAATATTGAAAATATTTAGTCTGTCTCCTTCTTTTAGAAAATTAAAGAATGGTGGGTGTGGTGGTGGGGTTCAATGGGGGATGAGGCCCCTGCCCACAGCTGCTTTCCTATAGGGCCCCACCCAAGACCAAGGGCACCTGTTTTCCAGTGGCTGTCTGCTCCCCACCAGGGTGGGGTCTGTGCTGGAGGTGTGCTTCATCTCTGACGTAGACCCAAGAAGTGTTAATGGACCCATAGAGAGACAGAGCCCCAACCCACTGCCTCAGTAGTACACATTTTGACCAATTGAATGAATTGTCCCTGGATTAAATGGAATGTGGGGATAGAGAGATGACGGGCAGGTGTGGGGCACTGAGGCTGAATGCCTAGAGGCTCATCCTAGCTAACACTGATGAGGGCTAACTATATGCTAGTATTTGTCAACTCATTTCCTGCTCATCTCAGCTCTAAGAGGTAGGTGATTTTATTGTACACATTTTACAGAAAAGAAATCTGAGGAACAGAGTTTAAATTTTAATCCAAGATTAAGGAGCTAGGAAGTGGAAGATATGAGACAAATGCAGAAGTTGGATTCCAGACCATGTCCCTGGCCACTACAGTCTGATGGCTATACTTTCTCACATCCCAAGCAGCACCTTCCTACCAGTATCTTGACCCAGACCCCGATTTGCCTCTCCAACCAGGGAGCCTCCTACCCTTCACCAGAGCTGCCCCTTCACAGACAGCCTCCCAGGTGGTGGGTCCCAGGACAGATGCAGCCTTTTGTCTTTCCCAGCATCTATGCCCGACCCTCCTATCATTTTGGCCATGTTAGCTTCATTCTTAGGGACCCTTGGGCCTTCTGGAAAGCCCAGAGTGTGACTCAGATTTAGAGGCTGCCCTTCCTCATGCCCATTGTTTTCGTTGCTTCTCATCCACCCTTTCTAAGCCTTCGAGCATATGGTATCCCTGTCTCTCTTCTCCAAGCCCCTCACTCATGGACTTCTCAGATGAGGCTCTCCCTGGCTTTTCCTCCGGGCCCCAGCATAAGGTGACTCAAATTTCCAAACTAGTCCTTCCCCTTCTCACTGTGCAATCATTGTCCTCCCCCCTCTCCCCACCCCCCACCCCCCGCTTTTTAATTCCTGGTCATATTCTGTGTTTTTGTATAAAATAGCTATCCGTGTAGACACCTATCTCCCCAGTGAGACTCCAAACTCCTTGAGGGCAGGCACCGCTCCTTATTCATGTTTGCAACCTTTTCAGCACCCAGCCTGGGCCTGGCACACCTTAGACACAACGCATGTTTGTCCAGGTGACTTGCCAGAGGGGTGCAGGTTATTCTTGGCCCCACAGTTTACTTGTCACTCGTCAAATGCCCTTTACTTTTTTCTTGCTTGAATGGAGTGAAAGCACCCTTCTTTACATTCATGTAGTCATTTAAAAACGGGTGTTGCAGTCTTTCCTAATCATTCCTAAATAGCAAGCTCATGAGAGTTCCAGGATCTGGGTCCACGCACCTCAATTTGCTCATTACTGAGACCCACATCATGGCAACGATTTGTGTGGAAACACTTTTGAAGATATGTAAAGGGATATCTTAACCAAATGGATTGAGGGAGCTGATGAAGCAGAAGATCTGCCTACTATATTGCCATTTTCTAAGTTAGGAAATGCCCACCCCAACCCCACTGTGGTCCCCTTCAGGATTTGGAGGGGTGGTGGGAGAAATGTTTATAATTCTCACAACCAGCACAAAATAGGGTTATAGTGATGTTTACTCTTTTATCAATCTAGTATTTTCTAAACATTAAAAAAAATCCCATTTAAAAGATAGGAACACGGAGTTGCTAAAGGCTGACTCTTCTGCCCTACCCCTCATCCTCCTTTATAACTTACTTTTATTTAGCTAATTTTAATAATGTAATAAGCACCCATAAACTCACTACTCAAAACAAAACCCGGCCCTTGGCAGTACTCCACATCTGACTGTGTGGTCCCCCATCCCATGCCTTCACCTTCCCTCACCCAAGGTGACTTTCCATGCTACACTAAGATCAGGTTTGGAGTCAGGGACCTGCCTTGCCATATTACTTTCTCATCTGTTCCCATTGTCACCAATAGGGCAAATCTACTTTAGCAGGCTTAACATTTTAAAATATCCTTAAATGGCCTCACTTGGCAGAGAATAAAGCTCAGATTAAATGCTACTTCTTGTAGGATAATTTTCTATGTTTAACAGGAGCTCAAATATAGCTGAGATATTATTCATCTTGAAGCCATCACCCACTAATTTGGATATAACTTCTTTTGTCATATTCCAGAAATTCTTCTCTCTAGGATAGGACCAGGGCCGCTGACTAAGAGATCCCCACCCCACACTCCCTGCCCACCTCCTCTCCAATACCGATTAGTGTTTTTCCCTCAGCCTCTGCCATGGGACATAACGGCTCCTGAGTGACAGTCTCCATCTAGGCTCATAATTTAGAGAATTTAGAGGCTGCTGCATGGAGTGACACATACTGCCATTAGTCACTCCTCCCAGCACTGAGTTAGTATCATGTTTCACAGGTACAGACACCAAGTAGGAGTCATAAGACACACACCCAGACTTGAAGAGGGGATAAAACGAATGATAACATGTTATGGAACCCTTCTTGGGGAGAGGGTCTTTTAGAATAAAAATGAATTCTGGGGTATAGAAAACAAACATGGTTACCAGTAGGGAGAGGAAATGGAGGAAGGACAAGATGGGTGCAGGGGATTAAGAGGTACAAACTACTATGTGTAAAATAAATAAGCTACAAGGATATATTGTACAGCACAGGGAATATAGTCAATATTTTATAATAACTGTAAATGGAGTATAACCTTAAAAAATTGTGAATCACTATGTTGTACACCTGAAACTAATATAATATTGTCAATCAACTATACCTCAATTAAAAAAATGAATTCTGGGAGATGATTTGAATTAGCAGGATAAAGCCCTGTTTGTCTTACAGATGTTTAACTCTGAAGAATCTGCAAGACCTAAAGTTATCTAGACTTGAAGTGCTATAAGGAGGCTCCATCTGCCACCAAGAGAATGCAGTCTCTAAGACATTGACCACAAGGGGCTCTGTCAGAGTGGAACCGGAGCCTGAAGCCTGTGGGTAGGGTGAGGGTGGGGGTGGGGTGGGATAGGTGGGAACAGAGGAGTAGAAAGAGAAGAGGGAGGGAGCCAGTGAAAGGAGGGCCTTGGGACTTCCCACCTAAGGCTGATTCAGTCTGCACTGAAGGGCTGTATTAAGGAAAAAGTAAGGACATGTTTATCATTCTCTGGGTTCTTGGTGTCATCATGGCTGGCCACAGGAAAGACTGTTTCCTTCTGGTCAAGACATTGAAGGACGTAAGAACAGGGTGACATAAGGAAGATCATAAGCATGGGCAAAGGTTTGGGTTGGTTCCTGCAAGCCAGAACTCTTCTAAGATTTTGTGCTAGTGGATATGTCTCACGATGGGCCCTGTGGTAGGGAGCTCTGTAGGTGGTACCCAGCCCACAATTGCTCCTTGTCTGAGAGTTGCCCCCAAATCATAGCAGCATGGCTCAGCAACCAGATCTGTGTTCTTTAAATCTTCCCCGAGGTAGGTGATTGGCCCAGAGGAGAACAGGTCCAGGTTGGGCCAATTGTAGCCTATCTTCTGATAGGATCTGTAATGTGAAACAGAGAGACACATGGAATGGGAGTCCCTAGAGCCAAGTCACATCAGTGGTGATGTTGTAGAGGGAAACGGATCCTTCAGCCTCAGTCAGGCTTTCAGGCCAACATCTTTTTATTTATTTATTTAGCTGCACCAGGTCTTAGTTGCCGCATGAAGGATCTTTGTTGCCCCATGCAGGTTCTTCATTGTGGCATATGGGATCTTTTTTACTTGCGGTGTGCGGGGTCTTTTTTAGTTCCGACGTGTGAACTCTTAGTTGCAGCATGTGGGATCCACTTCCATAACCAGGGATTGACCCCGGGCCCCCTGCATTGGGAGCGCAGAGTCTTAGCCACTGGACCACCAGGGAAGTCCCCAGGCCAACATCTTGACTTTAACCACCCGAGACTTTCACCAGAGCCAGAACCACCCACTTAAGCTACCCCTGAATTCCTGACCCATAGAAACTGTGTGAGATAATGTTTTTTGTTGTTTCAAGCTGCTAAGTTTTGGGGTGATTTGTTATACACCTAAGTACATATGTATATACATCTAAGATGTATCAACTAGGAACGTTTTTGGCAGCAATTAACAGAATGCCTGACCACAGTAAATCTTGAGGACATTTAGAGGTATGAGTTTCCTAGAGCTGCCATAATAATGTCCCACAACCTGGGTGGCTCAGAACAACATAAAGTTGTTGTCTCACCAGTCTGGAGGCCAGAAGTCTAAAATCAAAGTGTCAGTGGGACTATTCTCCCTCTGAAGGAGTTAAGTAAGGATTTGATCAGGTTTTCTCCCAGCTTCTGATAGCCTCAGGCATCCCTTGGCTTGTAGATAGCTGTCTTCTCCTTGTGTCTCTTCACATTGTACTCCTTCTGTGCGTGTCTGACTTTGTGTTCAAATTTTCCCTTTTTATAAGGACAATGGTCTTATTGTATTAGGGTTCACCCAGATGACCTCATTTTAACTTGATTACCTCTGTAAAGACCCAAAGAAGGTCACAATCTGAGGTATTGGGAGTTAGGACTCCAACATATCTTTTTCTGGAATATAAAATTTAACCCAAACAAATGTTTACATATCAAGAAGTCTGGAGGCAGGTCTCAGGACTTGTGTGACATTCATTAGTGTAATTCCTAACCTTTGATCAAGGAAAATGAAATGACTTCTCTGATCAATAAAGCTGGGTATAATAATCTGAGAACATGTTTTACTCCAGCTTTTTTCCCTCATGGCAGTCAGCTGCCAGCAGAAAGGTCATGTGTTCTTCAAAGCTATTTCTCATGACAAAAGTTATATGGGAATGGGCCTTGCCCCTGGATGAAACTTCAGTTTTGGAATGTGCAATCTCAGAAACTTAGGCATCTGATACATTGGCCAGAAACATTTAGAAACAACCTAAGAGTGGATGGGGAGGAACAAAATATTCATATGGAAAAGGTTTTGGTGGTCCAAGATGTGTGGTTTGTCTTGTACTCTAGTTCTGGAGGTTTGTTGAAGGAGGAAGGACTTTTTCTGCAGCTCGTTTTTTAATTTTATGACCCAGGTGACAGGCTTTTAGCTGCCTATATGGTATTTAGCTCTTAAAGTGACTGTAACTGATGGAGGTTTTGTCTGTAGCTGAGTGACTGTTTCAATGGAGCAGTGGTTCTCAACCTTGAATGTGGATAGAATCGCCCAAAGGGCTTGTTAAAACACACTTCATTGTTCTCTTTCCCCCAAAGGAATACTCTGAGGTAGGATTTTTCCACATGGCCTACCTGGAAGATATCCTGTATGGCTGAGCAACCAGCCATGTTTCCTGTGAAGCTGTGACCAGCTTGCTAGTGCAGCAACTTGGGTTTTCTCCCCTCCTTACCTGCCTTGCTTCCCATTTTCCCTCACTCTTGATGCCCTGGGCTTTTCTCTCTCAGTAAAGCACTAGCACATAAGCTTTGCCTCTGGGTTGTTTGCTAGGCAACCGGGGTTTAAGAAAGGGCTGAAAGGGAAGCGGAAATTAAGGGATTATATGTAGATGGATTCTCCCCACAGAAATGACTTAACACAAAAGTCATAGCTTTTAGCAAAAGAGCCCCTATCAAGTCTGAACACCCTGTAAGCCTGGGCTCAGCTGGGGAAGTGGGGACTAGAGTTTGGATTTCCCATTTGTGTCCCAGTGGGAACCAAGAGCAAGAGATCAGACTCCTTCTGGTCTACAGCTACCAAGATATGTAACCCTGGGAAATTCACGTAGTTTCTTTGAGTCACAATTTTATCAAATCACAGATGCTGAGAATTGAAGGCTCATTTTACAAAAAGTTGTGTGTAGTGTGAAGAGCACTGGACTGAGAACCAGGAGAGGTTGCTAGACTTTCTGAGCCTTAATTTCTACCTCTATAAAGCAAGGTGGTACAACAATGTAACCAGCAACCAGAGGAAGAAATAAAATATTAACCTGCACATAAAATAAAAACAAAAATGAGGTGGCAGGAATAAATAAACTTCAAGACTCCTCACTCTAAATAGTGAAATTAAAGATTTTGAGACTTACTTGGGGTCATAGCATGAAGAAATCGGGAACTAAACCTGCTTTTCCCTGCCCCCAATCTGGGATTCCAGTCTTATTGTTTGAGACTTGAATGTGCTCACTGTCTTTGACTCTTTAGCTCTGCTCTCCTCTTGACTCTTTGGGGTTGGGCTATGTAGGTTTGGGACTATGTGGGATTTGAGGTTGGACCAAGTGTTTCAAGACCTTCCCAAACCTGTGGGAACATTGTTTATAACATTGTATACTTTGTGTTTTGTTTTGTTTTTGATGTGGACCCTTTCTAAGGTCTTTATTGGATTTGTTACAATATTGCTTCTCTTTTATGTTTTGGTTTTTTGGCCACAAGGCATGTGGGATCTTAGCTCCCTGACCAGGAATCGAGCCTGCACCCCCAGCATTGGAAGGCAAAGTCTTAACCACTGGAGGACCAGGGAAGTCCCTAGCACTGTGTACTTTGGAAAGAGCTTTTAAATATATTATCTGGCCAGGACCTGACAGTCTCCTAAGAACTACGTATTTATATCTACTTTCCTGATGAGAAATCGACTCTTGGAAGAGTTAAGGACTCAAAGTCCCAAGCCTGGTGAGTTAGGGGCAGAACTGTGTGAGAATCCAGGTCACCTGACTTCCAGCCACAGGCTGTTTACTCACAAATGTAGAGGGTTCTGGGGAGAAATAGAGTGGCTTAATGACGGGAAGCAAAATGTAGTAGGAAGGAGTTGAAGTATGGCTCAAAGGAGAAGAAAAGAGGAGGGGTTTCCCTGCCTGGCTCCTCTTCCCTGCTGCCGAGCCAGGTTAATGCCTCTGTTTTCTTTCAATCACCTCTTTATTACTGTAGAAGCCATATGGGCTCATCATAAGTGATCCCATTAGAACAGAAGGATAGAAAGTAACATGTCAAACTCTTCTGCTCTCACCCATCTCAAGAGTCCTCTCAGAATGTCTCAAGAGGTCTGGATTAGTGTTGCCATCTTTCCATGGTCCCTGGCATGGGTCATGTACTCTTGAAAAGTTCGTGAAAATATTGAGGTTCATCCCACATGTCCCCTATTTCAATTTGGGGTGGGACTTTAGAGTCTGGATCATAGCACATGTCCCTTATCCATCCTGGGATTCCCTCAACTATACGTGGAAGTGGGAAACACAGCATCACATGAGTAATAGTGCACAAGTAGATGTCACCTGTAAGAAACAGGGCTTAGTTCTGAAAATCTAGGAGGGGCTTCCTATGCCCTCTCTTCTAAACTGAGAAAAATTGAGCCTGCAGAGCCTACACACTCCCCTCCCTCCCTCAGATCCAGGCAGACAAGACAGAACAGGATGGTTGACCAGAAGGACAGCCAAACCTGCTCTCTCACTGCATGAAGGCAGGGAGTGGAAGACAGAGTAGAGCCCAAACTCTCACCTGTTACAAAATGCAGTCACTCTGCCCACCGGTAAAACATGGCTCAGGAATGCCCTAGGCTTTGGGCAACTCCTCCTTCCTCAGAAATGACTAATAATGTCGTATTCCCTCCCTTAAGGGCAAAAATGGACATAGGAGTAAAATAGTAGAAATATCCTTGTTTTACATATAACTGAAGGTTCCCCTTTTGGGAAACAAAAGTGACACTTTATTTAGGGCACAATCCTTACAACAGCACCATTTAAATGTACAAATTACCCTTTGAGCAGAATATATTAACACGTACTGTGTTAGGGATTGGGAATCAGAGATAACAAAGATGTAGTCGTTGCTCTCAAGGAGCTTACAATCCAGAATGGGAGACAGACACCCACCTAAATGAAATAAAGTTCTATAATAATAACAATGACAATAGCTAAATGTCCATGGAACAATTACTCTGTATACGTATTATGCTGACCACATTACATGTTTTATCTTATTTAGTCTTCACAACAATCACACTAAGGTAATTTTAGTATTCCCAGTTTTCAGATGAGGGAGCTGAGGCTTAAAGAGGTTAAGAGCTTGCCCAAGTCCACACAGATAGCATGAGGCAGAGCCTGGAGTCACACCGAGTTCTGATTAAAGTCTCTGTGTGCAACCACTACATGATGTTCCTACAATAGAGGACAACACGGCTGCTACAAGAGCCCAGGGAAGGGCAGTCACTCTGATTGCTGGGGTCAGGGGAGGATCACAGAGAAACTCACACATCACTCTGTGAACGCTTGAGCACCTATTAGGGACCAGCCAGTTAAATTAGGGCAGAAAGAGGGAGCATTAGTAGGTCAGGTCTGCACAGGATATCTCAGTGGGAGAGGGAGGGGAGGAGGATGCTGAAAGGGGCAAGAGGAGTGGAAAGGGGTGATGTGAAGGCTGAACTTCACAAGTACATATCATTAAGCTCATTCACCTCAAGGTTAATCCAGAAATGTTCAATAATGACCACTCTTGAGGCTGGTTGATATAAAAATATTTATCTTTGAGGAGAACACAAATGAAAATATCTAAGAGAGGAGGGAGGGGGAGATATCAGGGCATCAGGAGCCGGAATCTCAACCATCTGGAATCCTACTGAGATTTGGCGGCCCATTCCAGAGTCTCAGGTATCTTGCCAAAATATTTTTGAAAGGAGAAAAAAAAATAATGTTGCCTGCTATAATAATGCACTGGAAACTCCTCACATTGACATTTACAGATTTCCTGCCAATGACCCAGAGAGCATATAATGGATGGATAGCAAAGGCAGCAAGGGGGAAAAAAGCAACTGAGTGATTGAGTTGTGCCTCCTTGGGTTTTTATTATCATTGCTGCCTTTAGCCATATGCTTTTCAAAGGCACTGACAAGCCTGGACCAATTTCAAAGGAATTCCTAAACCCAGATTTCAAAATCATCATTGCATCTCCGGATTGTCAGTGCTCTGTACAGGAAACACAAATTTATGTAAGTTCTTAAATGTTTCCCCTAAATGTTGATCAGCCTCTCCTGTCAATACATGAGATACCTCGGATGTTGAAATAGATGCTAATAAATTGCCAATCCAGCTTATTGCCAAGTAATGAAAAGCATTTCTCTTCCTTGGAATAGGATGTCTTACCACTTGAGTGGCTTCCAGAAGCTGCATAAAAAAAGGAACAAGATGGTTTCTTTTTTAGCCTGGTTGTTCCTTACCACCCCCACCCCCACTGCCACTCTTTAAAATGGAATGAAAACAGATTCAATCTGGTGGGAACGCCGGTTTTTAAGTACAGGATGGACTCTGTTTGTGCTGCAGCTGTCATGCAAGACTTTTGTCATTCTTTTCCACCACTGGATATCCTAGGTGGTATGATTCTCCACTCATTCCAGGTCTTTTCCTATCCATTTTCTTGTCCCCCTTCTCCATACCAATTTTGCTCAATCTTACTAACAGAAAAATTAAACCAGAGGCTGATAAGTTAGGTGGTTGACAAGTCAGGAACAGAGTCTTGGAGAACCCACAACAAAGTGGGACTCTGGAACACTGCAGTGTCCCTGAATCCATCTCCATCCCAAAGGACAGCATGCTGCTTTGCAAGAATGATGGTGTCATACTAAAGGTTCTGGAGAACTAGAAGCCACAAGTACACTGGGTATTTTGGTAAGATTTGTGTGAAGAGAGCAAAGCAAAGGGATAAATCCTGTGAAAATACAGAAGTCTTTTACTTTAGAGAAATTCTTGGATGGATGGAGTGTGCAGAAATCTGGGTTATTTTGGGATAGTCCATCCAAAATGAAAGACAAGTTGCTTCACCTTGTGCCTCATCACTGAGAAGAAGACCAACGTTTCAAAGACACCCTTGAATTTTGGAGGCAGCATAATAATATTTTAACTCTCTGCTCCACACCATAATTGGATAACACAAAATACTCGCCAGGAACCAATACAAAATCACATTCAGCACCTTGAGATGAAAGCACGGGATTTTAATTCTTTTCCTGAACACATATTGTGTGTCAGGCATTTTTCTAAGTATTTTATTCATGTAGTCCTCACAGGGCACACATGTTGTATGGCACAGCGAGTATTTGAATCCAAGCATGTGGCTCCCAAGTCCATAGTTCTTAACTACCATGTTCTATTGTTTTCATTTTCAGAGCTGCTAGTTAATCTTGGAGATTGCAATTTCCAGGTGATGCCCATTCCTCATCTAGTCTATCATAATTCCAGGATTCTTAGACCTATGAAATGAATGATAAATTTAACTGCTGCCTACACACCCACTTAGAATAGTGAGAGGTAGGAATGAGTAAGAGGAAGAAATTTGCCATAAATAATATTTTAAAGGAAAGGAAAAGGAGAAAGTAATTATTCAATCTTCAAATACTCAAGAAGCAGTACATAAGTATGCAATTAATTAAGAATATGGTATCTACACATATTTGTCCCTTTTTCTTCACTACTACAATTGGGGAAGTATATAACCTCCAGGATTTAAGGATGAATCCAAAAGCCTATAACTTCTAAAACAATATTTTTTCAGCATTTTCCTTCAGAATTCTAACGTCAGATAAAGCAGTGCTTCTTGTTCATGTCTCACACAGCCTTGAGTACTTTAAAGCTCTGGTGTGATTCTTCCTTTGGCTGCACTTAACATTCTACCCATGTGAGAACATACTTTGCTCCCAGCCCTGAGCTACCTCCTCAACTTCTTCTTTCACTCTTCAGTAAATGGAGGGTCCCCAAAGTCAAATTTTCAAGGCTTATTTTGTAGAACTCTCAAATGTGGTAGAACAAAATTTTCCTATTATTTCTTAATCCTCCACTGCCCTCTAAAGATGATGGGGTCTTTTGTTTGCTAGGTTCAAATGAAATCATCATCCTTAGTGTAATAAGAATATACATATATACTTCTACATTCTTGAGGATAGAATGTAAATGCTGGGAGGGGTATAGATATGCAATTTTATTTCTTTTTCTTTTTTGGCCACACCATGTGGCATGCAGAACTTCCCCGACCAGGAATTGAACCCGTGTCCCCTGCATTGGAAGCACGGAGTCTTAACCACTGGACCACCAGGGAAGTCCTAGATATGCAGTTTTAGATACAGAGGCTAGAAGAGAAAAAAATTACTGTGTTTACAGAATAAGGAACTATAAAATAGAAATAATAATAATTTCCAGACGTAGGATTGTTTTGAGAGCTAAATGAGATAATTTAAAGTGTTTGGGTAATAATATCGTTTATATGTGGAATCTAGAAAAATGGTAGAGATGAACTTATTTGCAAGCAGAAACAGAGTCACAGATGTAGAGAAAAAACATGGTTACCAAGGGTGGGGGGATGAATTGGGAGATTGGGACTGACATATATACACTACTATGTATAAAATAGATAACTAAGAAAACCTACTGTATAGCACAGGGAACTCTACTCAATGCTCTGTGATGACCTAAATGGGAAGGAAATCTAAAAAAGAGTGGATAGGGACTTCCCTGGTGGTCCAGTTGTTAAGAATCCACCTCCAATGCAGGGGATGCAGGTTTGATCCCTAGTTGGGGAACTAACATCCCACATGCAGCGGGGCAACTAAGCCCACATGCTCTAGGGCCTGCACACCACAACTAGAGAGAAGCCCACGCACTGCAACTAGAGAAGCCTGCGAGCCAAATAAATAAATAA
The DNA here is from genome assembly GCF_002837175.3 of Physeter macrocephalus. NCBI lineage: Eukaryota > Metazoa > Chordata > Mammalia > Artiodactyla > Physeteridae > Physeter > Physeter macrocephalus. The sequence continues at coordinate 87,904,835 of NC_041225.1, forward strand.
ATATTAAAAATTAATAAATAATAAAAAGAGTGAATATATGTGTATGTATGACTGATTTACTTTGCTGTACAGCAAGAAACTAACACAGCATTGTAAAGCAACTATATTCCAATTTTTAAAAAAAGTGTCTGGGTACAGTTCTCAGCACAAAGCGAGGGCTGAACCAATGTTAAAATGTTTTGCACTGCTATCATTGTTGTTATTGTTGCTATTGTTATATATTGCTGTTGAAAAAAATATGCTAATGATAGAAATAGAATCAAGAAGAGAATCAATGTTTGGAAGTGTTATTTGCAGTACTAATTATTATTTTTTTTCCTGTACGCGGGCCTCTCCCGTTGCGGAGCACAGGCTCCGGACGCGCAGGCTCAGCAGCCATGGCTCACGGGCCCAGCCACTCCGCGGCATGTGGGATCTTCCCGGACCGGGCACGAACCTGTGTCCCCTGCATCGGCAGGCGGACTCTCAACCACTACGCCACCAGGGAAGCCCTACAGTACTAATTTAAACATAGAGATAGAAATAAACACACAAGAAACTAAGGTTACCAAATGAAATGTATACGTTATAAACCTTGACAATGGAAAATAAAATAACATGTACTAAAAGTCAGGGAATGGGAAGAATTATAAAAATACTAATTTGTTTTAGGTGTGTCTCTAGAATATAGCATACAGTTGCCTTTTGCTTGGTAAGCCAACCTGAAAGTCTTTTTGTCTTAATACCTAAATTTTGCTCATTTACATTAATTAATATGTTGTTTTGCTTTGTTTCTGTAATATTTTGGTTTTCAGTGCTTTTTAGCTTTAAAAATATTTTGCTCTGTTTGCTTTGTTTTCTTTTTCATTGCAATTTTAACTGAGATAATTGTAGATTCACATGCACTTGAAATAATACAGAGAAATCTCATGTACCCCTTATCCAGTTTCCCTCAATGGTAATGTTCTCCAAACTCTAGTACAATATCACAACCAGGATATTGTCACTGATACAACCACCAATCTTATTCAGCTTTCCTCAGTTGTTTGAGTGTGTGTTCCTTCTAATAATTTGGAAATTAAACATTTTTATTCTAGTTTTTAGCTTTGTAATTTTAAGTAACTATCTTTCAAAAATTGATATTAATTGACGTGTAATGTTGTCTGAGTTTTAGGTGTACAACATAATGGTTTGATATATGTATATATTGCAAAATGATTATTACAATAAGTTTAGTTAACATCCATCACGTTTTTTCTTGAGATGAGAACTTTTAAGACATATTCTCTTAGCAACTTTCAAATATACATACAATACAGTGCTGTTAACTGTGGTCACCATGCTCTACATTACATCCCCATGACTTGTAACTGGAAGTTTATACCTTTTGAACACCTTCATCCATTTTGCCCACCCCACAGCCCTACACCTGCCTCTGGCAACCATCAATTTGTTCTCTGTAAATATGCACTCAGTTTTTAAAAATTTGCTTTATTTTTAAAAATTAATTATTTTATTTTATTTTTAAAGGGCTCTTTTTTTAAAATATAAATTTATTTATTTATTTATTTTTGGCTGCCTTGAGTCTTTGTCACTGTGCAAGGGCTTCCCCCAGCTGTGGTCATTCCTCGTTGCAGTGCACAGGCCTCTCATTGAGGTGGCTTCTCTTGTTGTGGAACACGGGCTCTAGGCGCACAGGCCTCAGTAGTTGTGGCTCATGGGCTCTAGAGCGCAGGCTCAATAGTTGTGGCGCATGGCCCAGTTGCTCTGCGGCATGTGGGATCTTTCCGGATCAGAGCTCGAACCCGCATTGGCAGGCGGACTCCTAACCACTGCGCCACCAGGGAAGTCCCAATTAATTTATATTTTTGGCTGCACCGCACAGCTTTCAGGATCTCAGTTCTCTGACCAGGGATTGAACCTGGGCTGCAGCAGTGAAAGCCTGGAATCCTAACCATTAGGCCACCAGGGAACTCCCAAATTCAGTTTTTTAAAATTCCACATATAAGTGAGATCATACAGTATTTGTCCTTCTCTCTGTCTGATTTCATTTTACTTAAAGACCTCAAGGTCCATTCATGTTGCAGCAAGTGGCAGGATTTCTTCTTTCCATTGTGTGTATCTTTATCCATTCATCTGTTGATGGACACTTAGACTGTTTGCATGTCTTGGCTATTGTAAATAATGCTGCAATGAACATGGAGATGCAGATATCTTTTCAATAGTGATTTCATTTCCTTCAAATCAGATCAAATCTAGTGAAGGGAAGTCCATATTGTTGAGTTCATACATAGTATCCATCCCGGCCACTAGGACTACTTTGTTCGGGTGCCCATGCTCTGGACTGCATTCTAGGCACCTGCTACCCATAGAAATTTTCTGTTTCTCCACTGAGTTCCATGAGCTACTACTTTCCTTTCCCCCAATGTTAATTGAAATCTCACTGCCTTTTGGGTCACCCCATATAGGGTCACCCTATATGAGGGTGACCTCATATAGGGTGACCCTATATGGGGGGTCCTTCCCATATAGGGTTGCTGTAATCTTCCATTGACTTTTATTACAGCATATGTCATTGTTAGGAAGTGTTCCAGAGGATCACTTGTGTTCCAGACATAGTCTTCTCTCACTCAATGTTGTGGCAGTGTTCCTATTTCTCTTTGATAATACTATTTCCCTTTGGTAATTCCCAGCCAAACAGTAACGTCCTTTTTTTTTTTTGGCGGTATGCGGGCCTCTCACTCTTGTGGCCTCTCCCTTTGCGGAGCACAGGCTCCGGATGCGCAGGCTCAGCGGCCATGGCTCACGGGCCCAGCCGCTCCGCGGCACGTGGGATCTTCCCGGACCAGGGCACGAACCCGCGTTCCCTGCATCAGCAGGCGGACTCTCAACCACTGCGCCACCAGGGAAGCCAGTAACCTCCTTTTGGTCCAGTTAATCCAGGTGCATAAGGAGCACAAAATGGTCAGGTGAAAGTTTCGACTTTCAGCTCAGTGGAACCCTTGTTTTGTCCAATGGTGGAAACACTAATTCCTTGGGTACAAAGACCTCTTAACCAATAGGACCAAAAATTGAAGGAACAAGAAGCAAACATTTAGATTTAATATTGAAAAGTAACACTACCACTTTCATCCCTTTGGCTCTCAGATCCTTGTATTCTGACTGTAGGGGAAAGAGCACTGTATATTAGTTACTAGTTCAGAGCATGTATAGCACCCACTCCTTTCCCCTGACTGCCCCAGTTTTTTGCCAGCCGGTTCAGTAACTGAGTCTTAGTTGGACAGTTAACCATTCTATACGTTCAGCTGTTTCTGGATGATGAGGTACACGACAAGACCACCAATTTCTGTCTGTATTAGCCCATTGCCTTCTCTACTAGCTAGAAACAATGTTGTGGAGAATACCATGACCAGGAATAAGGCATCCAGTAATTTCAAGGATGGTGTTTGTAGCAGAAGCATGATAAGTAAGAAAGGCAAATCCATGTTTAGAATAAATGTCTATTCTAGTATAGACAATACCCTGGCAGGGATCCAATAAAATCAATCTGCCACCAGGTGGCTGGCTGGTCTGCTCAGGTTATATTACCATATTAGGTGCTCACCATTGGTTGGTTTGGTTGGTTGATTTTGTTCTTTTTTTCCCCCAGCTTTATTGAAATATGACTGACATATAACATTGTGTAAGTTTAAGGTGTACGACATGATGATTTGATACACATATATACTGTAAAAATGATTACCACAATAAAGTTAGTTAACATATTTACCACCTCACATAATTATCATTTTTTGTATACATGTATGTAACATTTCTTTATCCATTCATTCATCACTGACACTTAGGTTGTTTCCATGTCTTGGCTATTGTGAATAATGCTGCAGTAGAACATGGGGGTGCAGATAACTCTTCAAGATAGTGATTTCATTTCCTTCAGATATATACCCAGAAGTGCAGTTGCTGTATCATACAGCCGTTCTATTTTTAATTTTTTGAGGAACCTCCAGCTCCATACAGTTTTCCATAGTGGCTATACCAATTTACATTCCCATCAACGGTGCCCAAAGTTTCCGTTTACTGAACATTCTTGCCAACATTTATTTCTTGTGTTTTTTGTATTTATATTATTATTTTAATTTTCTATTTTTCTAAATAGTCTATTAATTCCTCACTATGAGCAATGGTGAAATTAGTATATTTCTACTTCCTTCCCATTTCCTCTACTCTCCTCCCCCCTCCTAATTTTAATTGATAGTTTTATTTTTATAGAGTTAAATTTTGTATTGTTAAATATACTTCTCTCACTTGATTTGTCAGCTCTGTAGCCCAATCTATTAAAGATGAAGAAACACATTTATGCTGCAATGTATTTATACTTTATCCTACATTTGTGCCCCCTTTTCATCTGAACTTTTGTCAGTTAGATCATTTCCAGATCATTTCTAATCTGCTCTTCAGCCATATTCACTGCATGTGTTTTGTCTTGGTCTATAGTAATATACATCCAATGCTCTCTGCCAGTTCTTTTGTTGCAACTTTTCCATCATCCCTTGGTAGGCCCAAGTTTATACTCCAATAGAATCCTCCATTTGAACTCATAGGAATTCTCAGAATTCTTTTATCTTCGAAGCTGTTTATCTGTTACCTATGTACTTGAATGAAAGTTCGGCTTGGAGTAAAATGTCATGTTTATTTTCCTTGAGGTTTTCCTGATTCTTCACTGTCTTACAGCATTTAAAAAGTCGTGGTGAAGTCGCATGAAAAAAGTTATTATTCTTGAGGAGAGAGAGAGGAGAAATGAGGAAAGAGGACTGAAAAATAAAAGAGGTTATTTTTAAAATTTTATTTATTTTCTTTTTGACTGCGTTGGGTCTTCGTTGCTGCCCGCGGGCTTTCTCTAGTTGCGGTGAGCGAGGGCTACTCTTCCTTGAGGTGCGCGGGCTTCTCACTGCAGTGGCTTCTCTTGCTGCAGAGCACGGACTCTAGGATTGTGGGCTTCAGTAGCTGTGGCACGCGGGCTCAGTAGTTGTGGTTCGTGGGCTCTAGAGTGCAGGCTCAGTAGTTGTGGTGCACAGGCTCCACGGCATGTGGGAACTTCCCGGAGCAGGGATCGAACCCATGTCCCCTGCATTGGCAGGGGGATTCTTAACCACTGTGCCACCAGGGAAGCCCCCAAAAGAGGTTATTTAATAATATCAATAAAGAAAAAGACGTCATTAAAAGGAATAAACAAAAAGAAAGTTGGGTAGCAATCTTTGTGTCTCATGAAATATCAGTAAATTCCTAGACAAATATAATAATAACAGACAAAGAGTATCATCATATGCTTGGAAAAGGAACCACAGGACAAGGACATATAGCCATCATGAACATGTATGCAGCAACATAGCCTCAAAATGTGTAAAATAACAACTGACAGAACACTGAGAGAAATAGATTACAAATTATCATCAGAGATTTTAACTACAAGTTGATAGATCAGAGAGCAAAAAATTAGCAGAGATATGGAAAATCTGAATATCATTAATATCTAGCTGCTAAATTTATATCAAACTCTACACTAAACAGAGAATGTATTCTTTTTTAGTATATGTGTAATATTTATAAAAATTTACCATATACTAGACAACAAAGTAAATCTTAAAACATTCCATAGAATCAATATCACACAGACTATTTTCTGTAAAGGACCAGATAGTACTAAATATTTTTGTCTTTGCAGGCCAGACGGTATCGGTCTTAACTACTCAACTCTGCAGTTGTAACACAAAAATAGCCATAGATAAATGAGTCGGTGTGTTCCAGTAACTTTATTTTTTACAAAAAAAATGGTGCTGGACAAATATGAAGCATGGACTTTAGTTTGCTGACCCCTGGTGTAGGCTAATAAGGACATTCTAGAGGGTAATAATATAATCTGTGGCTTAGTAATCCTACTCTGCATATATATCACAAAAGAATTCTCACACAAACTCATAAGGTGGGGGAGCATATCTGGAGATTTCAATGCTCTTTGCAGGGATTTGGAGGCAATCTAATGTTGATTTCTGGGGAGTAGGATAAGTAAAATGCACTGGACATACCCCAGGGAAGACTATGTAGCGTGTAGAAACAACACGAATATAATACTAATAACAGAGTGCTGAGTCAAAAACATGAGAAACAGAATGAGGTCTAAAACAAAATAATAATTTTTAAAACTCTTAATAAATTACAAATATGGGATTAACAGATGCAGACTACTCTACATAAAATAGATAAGAAACAAAGATTTCTGTATAGCACAGGGAGCTATATTTTCTGTATAGCTCAGGGAACTAGCAATAGCTTATAATAACCTATAATGAAAAACAATCTGAAAAAATATATATGACTGAATCACTGCCAAAACCTGAAACTAACACAATATTGTAAATCAACTATTCTTCAATAAAATAATACACAAAACATAAATACATGTTTTGTGAGACATGTATGCAAAATGTATGTTATACATGTGTATATGTTAAACACATTGAATGTTTTATACACACATTATACAGGTATGTTATGTATAATGTATGTTTATATATCTCTCTCTGTGTATAAAGGATACATTATAAATTCATTTAAATACTTGCCTGTGTGTGTATGGGGGTAGATAGGCTTTGAGGAATGAGCATAAAAAAAGAACAAACTAGAAAGTGATTTGCCCAGAACAAGCATGATAATGGCCATGGATTATCTCTGCATCTGAGGTCCAAGATGTTACAAATCAGTTGTAGAGTGTTTTCAACTACTTATACTCATTTCTCTTTGAGTGCATTTTTGTTTCACTGTCTTCCCATTTAGCAATTATAGTTTGATAATTACAGTTTAAACAGTGTTATAATGTTGTAATTTATCTTTTGATAATGTTTCGGTATAGCTAGTTTTGCAAAAGCATTACTTGTCTATGACTTGTATCTAGTTAGAACCACATAATCAATTGCTCTAATTGATTTGACTCCTAATGTTACACTGCAATCAAGAAAATATTGCCCAAGTATGCATAGCCCCATGAACAGTATGAAACAAAAATATTCAAATTTTAAAACTTGGATGTACACTTTAATTATCTTACACTTTTATTTGTCAATTATACCTCAGTAAAGCTGAAAAAAACTTGATTAAAATCTTATCATCAATCAGGACTTCTCTGGTGGCGCAGTGGTTAAGAATCCGCCTGCCAATGCAGGAGACATGGGTTCGATCCCTGGTCTGAGAAGATCCCACATGCCGTGGAGCAACTAAGCCCGTGCGCCACAACTACTGAGCCTGCCCTCTAGAGCCCACGAGCCACAACTACTGAAGCCCACGCACCTAGAGCCCATGCTCCACAGCAAGAGAAGTCACAGCAATGAGAAGCCTGCACATTGCAACGAAGAGTAACCCCCACTCGCCGCAACTAGAGAAAGCCCAAGCGCAGCAATGAAGCCTAACACAGCCAAAAATAAATAAATAAATTAAAAAAAATCTTATCAATCAAATTGTACTTAATTTTAAAATTTATTGTACATATTTATCTTTGTTGTACTCAATAACTAAAACATACAAGCTACTATTAAACACTTGAAATAGATATTACCATCCATAGCAAATGAAATTGTTCCTGAGAATTCTTTCAAAAACAGATTTGGCTTGAGGGTTGAACTTATTTAGTATCCCAGTCTAGGGGAAAGGATCTCACATTTATAGAGCAACTACCATAAGCCAAGCACTATACATGTGTTATTTCAATTAATACTCACAACAAGTCTCTAAAGTAGGCAGTATAATCCCATTTTATAGATGGAGAAACTCAGGTTCATATAAATCAAGTAATTTTCCCAAGGTCTCCTAGCCGGTAAGCGGTGATGTTAGAATATAAACTGAATAAACACAAGTTTTATATCAATATTCAAAGTTTAAAACATCATGACAAGGTTTGAATTCTACCATGCTGGTATGCACAATCCATCTCTCCTACTGATTACAACTAAGATCACTAGACAAAATACAAAAAACCACTACCTGAGGACTCTGAAAATTTAAAAAAATTTTTTTTAATTAAAAATGCAAGCAGATTGTGGAGGAAAGTAAAAAATTGGAGAGGCAACTACCATGGGGTGAGCTGCCCTTTGTTTCCCCTCTTTTCCTTTTTGACCTTGCTCTGTGACTGAGTCCTGGTTGTGGAGAAGTATAGAGGCACCTACAGCTAAAATGTGATCATAAACCCAGTGTTTAGGGTCAAAGAAACCAGGAAAAGAGTCCCTGCATGCCCCATACTAGGGAGTAGAATCCTATATGGAGAGACCCAAAGAAGGAAATCCATTAATTCTATATATGAACCCACATAAGTCTTAGCACAAGCCCTGAGCTATGAGTGCATGGACAGATGCCAAGGTTTGAACCACATGATCAAATATTTGTGTCTAACCACTGAAGAGTACATATGCAGAACAGATGCAAACAAAGGTGGCAAAGGCTTGGAGAACTAAAGCAGAATTTGAACCACCCGAACAACTTTTAGAATAATCTCTGTGTTGCACCTGAACAGGTCAGAGCCAAAGCAGCATTACAGAGGCTTAGAGAACTGAACTGCAATTTGAACTACCAGAGAAGGTGAGGCAAAAAGGTTGATTGCCTGCTAAAACGAAAACATAAACATTCTCCAGAGGACTTTAATAGAATCCAGAGTCTATCCAACATGACATTCACAACTTCAAGATACAATACAAAATTCCTCAACATAATAAAGAACTAGGGGGACTTCCCTGGTGGCGCAGTGGTTGGGAATCTGCCTGCCAATGCAAGGGACATGGGTTCCAGCCCTGGTCCGGGAAGATCCCACATGCCACGGAGCAACTAAGCCTGTGTGCCACAACTACTGAGCCTGCGCTCTAGAGCCCACAAGCCACAACTACTGAAGCCTGTGCGCCTAGAGCCCATGCTCCGCAACAAGAGAAGCCACTGCAATGAGAAGCCCGTGCACCGCAATGAAGAGTAGGCCCCGCTCACTGCAACTAGAGAAAACCCGTGCACAGCGACAACAACAACAACAAAAAACACCAACACAGCCAAAAATAAATAAATAAATAAAATTAAAAAAAAAAAAGAACCAGGAAATGTAAATAATTCTTGAAGGGGGCTTCCCTGGTGGCGCAGTGGTTAAGAATCTGCCTGCCAATGCAGGGGACACGGGTTCGAGCCCTGGTCTGGGAAGATCCCACATGCCGCGGAGCAACTAGGCCCGTGAGCCACAACTACTGAGCCTGCACATCTGGAGCTTGTGCTCCGCAACAAGAGACGCCGCGACAGTGAGAGACCCACACACCATGATGAAGAGTGGTCCCCGCTCGCCGCAGCTAGAGAAAGCCCTCGCACAGAAACGAAGACCCAACACAGCCAAAAATAAAAAAATAAAAAAATGTAATAATTCTTGAGGGAAAATACAGTTGCCAAACCCAAGATAACCCAAATGGTAGAATTATCAGACAGAAATTCAAAAGAAGCTATTATAACAAATATATAAGTATATAAAATAAGATTATAATAATCTGTATACATGCATATATAAAAACAATTATATTATATAACTATTATAACGATGAGGTAAAGAAAAATACACTTTAAGTGAATGAAAAGAGAGTTATTCTTAGCAAAGAAATAGAAACTATAAAAAAGAACCAAATGAAAAGTGCACAGCTGAAAAATGCAATCTCTGAATGAGAAACTCTCTGGAAGTGCTCAGTATCAGAATAGAGATGACAGAGGAAAGAATAAGTGAAATTAAAGATAGATCAACAGAAATTATTCAATCAGAAGAACAGAGATTGTTCTTGGAACATAGGTTGAAAAAAAATGAATAGAGCTTCAGGGAATCTGTGAAAAAAATATCAAAAGATCTAATATATGTGTGATTGCAGTACTAAAAGGAGAAGAAAAAAAGGTTGGTACAGTAGAGAATATTTGAAGAAATAATGATCCCAAATGTCCTAAATTTGGTGACAGGAGTAAATATACAAATTGAAGAAGCTTAGCAAACCCTAAGCAGGATAGACTTAAAGAAAACCACACTTAGAATCTTCATAATCAAAGTGCTTAGAACCTAAAATTAAGGAAAATCTTTGAAACTAGCTAAAGAAAACAAAACATTACACACAGGGAACAACGATTTGTTTACAGGTTTTTCATCAGAAATTACAGAGGCATGGACACAATGAAGTCATTAACCCAGAATTATAGAGCCAGCAAAAATGTTCTATAGGAATGAAGGTGAAATAAAGGCATTTTCAGGCAAAGGGAAACTAAGATAATTCATTGCCTGATCTACAAGAAATGCTAAAGAAATTCTTCAGGTTGAAAGGAATGTTACCAGAGGGAAATTTGCATCTTCAGAAATGAAGAACCACATAAATGATAAATAGCTATGTAAAAATAACTGACTACCCTTTTTCCTATGGTGGAGTTTTCAATGGATGTAGATGTTATACATATGATAACTATATCATATAGATCAGTGGTGAGGGGGTTCTAAGTGGACCTATATAGCTGCAAGTTTTCTATATTTTATATTAAGTGGTACAAGGTTAACTCTGAACTGTACCCTTAAAATGATTAAAATGGTACATTTTATGTATATTTTACCACAATTTAAAAAATTAAACATAGAGTTATCATATGACCCAGCAATTCCACTTGTAGCTTCTACCTGAGGAAAATGAAAACATATTTCCACATGAAACCTATAAATGCATATTTATAGCAGCACTATGCATGATAGCTAAAAAGTGGAAACAGCCCAAATTCCATCAACTGACAAATGGGTAAACAAAATGCAGTATATTATACATTGGAATTATTGTTTGGCAACAAAAAGGAATGAAGTATTTCTATAACAGGGGTGAACTTTGAAAACTTTATGCTAAGTGAAAGGAAGCCAGTCACAAAAAATCACATATTGTATGATTCCATTTATATGATATGTCCACAATAGTATTAGCTAATCCATGCACAGTCCAACTGAAAAACGTTAATTCATGGGTTCACATACCTCATTTTATTTTATTTTATTTTTTAAAAACCAAACGGTACTCACCCCAGTTTTGCCTTTCATTCCATTAGCACTTAGCAAGGGTGTTTCTTTCTTTCTTTATTTTTAAAAATATTTATTTATTTATTTGGCTGCATCAGGTCTTAGTTCCAGCGTGTGGCCTCTTCATTGCAGTACGCAGGCTTCTCTCTAGTTGTGGTGCCTGGGCTCAGTAGTTGCGGCTCGCAGGCTTAGTTGCCCTGCAGCATGTGGGATCGTAGTTCCCTGACCAGTGATTGAACCCGTGTCCCCTGTATTAGAAGATGGATTCTTAACCACTGGACCACCAGGGAAGTCCCACATCTCACATTTAAAAAAGACCCCTCGGGGCTTCCCTGGTGGCGCAGTGGTTGAGAGTCTGCCTGCCGATGCAGGGGACACGGGTTCATGCCCCGGTCTGGGAAGATCCCACATGCCGCGGAGCGGCTGGGCCCGTGAGCCATGGCCGCTGAGCCTGCGCGTCCGGAGCCTGTGCGTCCGGAGCCTGTGCTCCACAACGGGAGAAGCCACAACAGTGAGAGGCCCGCGTACCGCAAAATAAATAAATAAATAAAATTTTAAAAAGACCCGTCCCTGAATGCACTTTGACCCCTGTTTCTAGCACCTGGCTTCACCTAAGCCAAGCATCACCAAGCTAGGACAAGTAGATGACAACAGTAGCAGACAGCTGAACCAAGAGTCCTGACCAGGCTCGTAAGACCCATCTTACCAATTCAATAGTACTGTTTACCAAATGTCTGTCTCTATTAAAATTAAAAGTTGTTGTTTTATTTCTAGCTATGTTTTTGTCCCAATGTTTAGGATGGAAAGAAAATTCTTTAGTAACACTATCACAAATTGTAGCTACTAGAGGCAATTTAACTGCTTGTTGGATTTGTCATCAAATTCCTTGGTCAATACAAGGCCAATATAAGCCCCTCAAAATTCTTGTCACTGACTTTTCAGATGTTCCTATAATCTATAAAATGTTTCCCCATCGGCATATACCTCCATGTTCATTTACTACATTCAATTAGTCTATTCAGCTCTGAAGTTTCTATGATGTGGAAGTGATGTTGCAAAACCAAATGGTTCTTGATTTTTAAAACTGCTTTGCAGGGGGAAACGTATGCTATAATCCAGACAATGTTGTCCTTTTATATCAGATTAGTCCTCTAATATAACCATCTAATGACTCACATATAAACCCAAATTTCTGCATTGAAGGATCCCCTTTCTAGTTTAAATGACATTTTGGGTGAGTGGTTCAGTTCTGGGGATTCATGAATTCTGACTTTGTTATTGTTGTTGGCTATTTTGATTGTGTTGTATATCATTTATAGAATAATAATCTATTGTGCCTCTATGTATATTCAACTAAAATAATGATGTCTAAATGACTTGAAACTATTGATCATATCTACAGTTCTATATAAAATAATGAGCATGTGCAAAGCACATATAGGATAAAATTGGCATAAGTCCTATTTGACAACCTAGAATTACATCCTTCTTTACCAAGCATTCTACTAGACTAACCCCCTAAAAGGAAAGAAAGAACCGGGCTGTTAAGAACCGGCATCGAGGGACATGATGGATCCAGGGAAGGTAAGCAAACACCCTGGCATCAGGGGGACTAAATATTTGATTTGCTTTCTATTGAAAAATTAATGATCAAAAGGGGGGAAATGACGAAATAAAATTTATATTTTAAGGCAGGACAAGAAAAAAATAAACATAAAATTATCTCCGTGTGTTTGTTTGGGCCTCCTCCCTCCCAAATGTACAGGGTACATCTGCATTACACATTAACCAGAGCTCCTCAAAGATGGGAGTGCCTGCTTAACTATAAAGGTCAATTTTTTCTTTCTTCAGACACCAGCAATGTAACTTCTTAAAAGAATAGTGTTCTTTCTCAGCTCTGTAGGGGGTCACTGTGACTTGCTGCTCACTTTTTATGTGCTTACCTGGACCATGTATCCTTGGTGAAGTTTACGTAAAGTATCAGTATGTCATTTTCATGTATAATCCTGTCTCAAAAATGTATTTGACTATGCCTTTGACTTCTAACAGGTGGAACAGTTCTCAGAGCTTTCTGAGAATCTGCTTCCCAGGTTATAATCCTCAGTTTGGCTTGAATAAAATTCCCTTTTTTCTTCTTAACTTGGTAGTTAATTGAATTTTCATCAACAATAGGCAAATCCATAGAGACAGAAAGTAGATTAATGTTTGTCAGAGGCTAGCGACAGGGGAAAATGGGAAGTAACTGCTAATGAGTATTGGGTTTTGGGGTGATGAAAATGCTCTAAAATTAGATAGTGGTGATGATTGCAAAATTCTGTGAAAATACTAATATTGACTGGATTTGTGCACTTTGAAAAATTGAATATTATGGCCTGTGAATTATATCTCCATAAAAATGTTATTTGAAACCTGCTCACATTCACTGAAATGTATAGAATGATATTCACCAAATGTGTGCAATTTTAGGTGATTTATTGTTTTCATATATCACTTATATTTAAAAATGAGGAACACCATTACATTTTTATAAAAATAAGTCGGGACTTCCCTGGTGGTCCAGTGGTTAAGACTCCACTCTTCCACTGTAGGGGGTGCAGGTTCAAGCCCTGGTCAGGGAACTAAGATTCTGCATGCTGCACATCGCCCCCCCCCAAAAAAAAATAATAAGTCATTGCTTTCAAAGAAGTAATGGGGCAAGTGAATCCAGACTATAGAGGTCTCAGAACTAAAGGAAGGGGAATGATTGTTCCATGGTAAGAGGGGTAGATTTTGGAGAGAAAAATTTTTTGTTCCAGTGGTTGTTATCTGCTGTGCCTATGCCTGCTGAAGAAATGCAAACTTCATTAGCATGATTACAATTAGTAACATAAGTTTATTTTTATGTTCTCTTAAGCTGAGTAATTTTCAAATAAAAAACTCCTCATGATGCAGTTTTACTAAACTCAAAGAGGATCTGTTGGGACAGATAATTTGCTGACAGAAAAGCAATTTTCAAAGAGCAAGAACAGAAATATCTCCTTTCCATGGTGTGCCACTGATTTAATCATGAAAAGTGTGCTGGCAAACATTATCTCAGCAGGTGAATCCATAATTAGAGCTCTAATTTTCCTCCTGGTTTTCTTCTCAATTGTCCAATGGACCCAATGAAGGGTATCTATAAAACCAGGATATTGGTTCTAAATATTTTCAGTGCCAGCACTACTACAGAGCTGATGTGCGGGAAGTGGAAAGTTGCATGGTGCTATGGGGAAAAAGCAACTACATGACCATAAGGTTTGCATCCAAATTCCTCCCTCTCTGACAGGTTTTCTGATCTCCCATAAACACTTTCTCTGAAGATGCTTTCCTTAGAAGCACCCATCCCAGATAAAGTTTGCCTTGGTCCCCAGAGAGTCCAGAACATGATGAAGATAATCCGTAAAACAAAAGTTTGGGAAACTTCCTTTGCTGCAAGTACATTAAAAGTAATAAATGACAGGTCAAAGGACAAGTATCTAAACATCTGTCACAGGACTTCCCTGGTGGTGCAGTAGTTAGGAATCCCCCTGCCAATGCACGGGACACGGGTTCGAGACCTGGTCCAGGAAGATCCTACATTCCGCGAAGCAACTAAGCCCATGTGCCACAACTACTGAGCCTGTGCTCTAGAGCTCACAAACCACAACTACTGAAGCCTTCATGCCTAGAGCCCATGCTACGCAACAAAAGAAGCCACTGCAATGAGAAGCCTGTGCACCACAACGAAGAGTAGCCCCCGCTGGATGCAACTAGAGAAAGCCTGCACGCAGCTACGAAGACGCAATGCAGCCAAAAACAAACAAACATCTGTCACCATTGGCTTGTGCACATCTCCAATATCTTGATTTCAAGCAACACTTTCTTGACTATACCTCTTATCCTTCCAGTGTACTTGCTCTAGTAACCCATTCCAGCAATTCTTAACCACAGTGAGATTGTAATTCAATGATTTTCACTATCCATCAACCCCTTCACAACCTTATTCAGTTCTTATCCAGCCTGGGCATCTAAGACTCAGGGAAGTTGTAAATCTAGATGTTTATTTACTTTTACTTGATTCCTTACAATTCACCTACTTCCCAGAACAGTTTGAGATATATTGAAATAGGAAAAACACTTATGACAGAACAGAGTACAGATTAAGAAAGGGAAACAAAATTATTTAAAATGTCAATCAAGAGAGAATTGGTTACATAATTAGAAGAGGAAACACCTTTTCTCTCTCACTGTCAGAGAGTAGGGAGAAGATAGGACTTGGCTAGTAATTTAATTTGGCTGATGGTTAAGAGAAAGGGCAATTCCAAAGACAGTTCTTTGTGTAGCTAACCGGTAGTTATTAAAAGGTCTGTAGTTTAATAATGAGTCCAGAACACTAGTGGTTTGAAGGGAGTGAAGAAAGGTTGAGGGAGTAAGATGAATAAGAGGAACCCATAATTTTGCATAATTTCAGGTACTCTCAGGTAGGGGCTGTCTTAAATTTATGTGACACTAAGGAAAAATTTTTTCTTCTGCAATATAAATTTAGACTGTGCTATCTCCAAGAAATCAGTATTTGTTCTTGGGAAGTAAGTGTGATTGTGTGTGTGATTGTGTGTGTGTGTGTATGTGTGTGTGTGTATTTGATCAGTAGTTACCTGTTGGATATCAGGAAGACAAAAAGGAATAGATGCAGCCCACTACATGTGGTGAACAGACTCTAAGGTGGCTCCCATAAGTTCTGCCTCCTGGTGTCCACAATTTTGGTAATCCTCTCCCTTCAGTGCAGGTAGGACCTGTGACTTATTTCTAACCAATATAATTTGGTAAAGATGATGGGAATATCACACTTGCAATTACATAATATAATGTAATATAATATATAATATAGTGTGAAATTCCATTTTGCTAGCTGATTCACACACACACACACACACACACACACACACACACACACACACACACACACACTGGCTTTGAAGAAGCCAGCTGCCATGGAATAAGTGGCTGTGCTGGAGAAGCCCACATAGCAAGGGACTGTGGGTGGCCTCTTGGAACTGCAAGGAAATGAATTCTTCCAACAATCTAAGGGAGCTTGGCAGTTGATCTTTTCCCAGTCAAACCTCTAATGAGACCACAGCCTCAACTGACTCATGGATTGTAGCCTGATGAGGCCTTGAGGCAGAGAACCCAGCTAAGTGTGCCCAGACTTCTGAGCTACAGAAAATGTGTGGTAATAAATGTGTTTTTTAAAAATTAAAGAAAAAATTTATACAATTTTTAAAGGTTAGTTTCCATCTACATATATTACAAAATACTAGCTATATTCCCCATGATGTACAATACATTCTTTTTTTAAAATTTTTATTCATTTGTTTATTTATTTTTTTGGCTGCATTGGGTCTTTGTTGCTGTGTGCAGTTTTTCTCTAGTTGCAGCAAGTGGGGGATACTCTTCATTGCAGTGCACGGACTTCTCATTGCGGTGGCTTCTCTTGTGGCAGAGCACGGGCTCTAGGTGTGTGGGCTTCAGTAGTTGTGGCTCACGGGAGCTAGAGCCCAGGCTCAAGTAGTTGTGGCACATGGGCTTAGTTGCTCTGCGGCATGTGGGATCTTCTTGGACCAGGGCTCGAATTCATGTCCCCTGCATTGGCAGGCGGATTCTTAATCACTGTGCCACCAGTGAAGTCCCTACAATACATTCTTGAGCCTATCTTACACCCAATAGTTTGTATCTCCCACTCCACCACCTCTCTATGTTTCCTACCCCTGTCTCCCCACTCGTAATCACTAGTTTGTTCTCTACATCTGTGAGCCTGCTTCTTTTTTGTTATATTCACAGGGGTTTTTTTGTATTTTTAATATTCCACATATAAATGATATCATACACTATTTGTCTTTCTCTGTCTGACTTATTTCACTTAGCAGAATGCCCTCCAAGCCCATCCATGTTGCTGCAAATGACAAATTTTCATATTTTTTTATGGCTGAATAATGTTCCATTGTATATATATGCCACATCTTCATTGATTCATCTGTTGATGGACACTTAGGTTGTCTACATATCTTGGCAATTGTAAATAATGCTGCTATGAACATTGGGATGCATGTATCTTTTCAAATTAGTGTTTTTGCTTTTTTTGGCTATATACCCAGGAGTGGAATTGCTGGGTCATATGGTAGTTCTATTTTCACTTTTTTGAGAAACATCCATATTGTTTTCCAGAGTGTCTGCATCAATTTACATTCCCACCAATAGTGTACAAGGATTCCCTTTGCTCCGCATCCTCACCAATATTGGTTAATTGTGTTCTTTTTGAGGATAGCCATTCAGACAGGTGTGAGGTGATATCTCACTGTGGTTCTGATTTGCATTTCCCTGATGATTAGCGATGTCAGGCATCTTTTCATGTGCCTGCTGGACATTTGCATTTCCTCTTTGGAAAAGTACCTATTTAGTTCTTCAGCCCATTTTTTAATTGGGTTGTTTGTTTTTTGGATGTTGAGTTGTATGAACTGTTTACATATGTTGGATATTAATCTCTTATTGATCCAATCATTTGCAAATATTTTCTCAGTATGTTGTCTTTTAGTTTGTTGATGATTTCCTTTGCTGTGCAAAAGCTTTGAAGTTTAATGAGGCCCCTTTTGTTTATTTTTGCTTTTGTTTCCTTTGCTTTAGGAGACAGATCCAAAAAATATTGCTGTGATTTATGTCAGAGAGTGTTCTGCCTGTGTTTTCCTGTAGGAGTTTTATTGTACCCAGTCTTACATTTAGATCTTTAATCCATGTAGAGTTTATTTTTGTATATGGTGTTAGAGAATGTTCTAATTTCATTCTTTTACATGCAGTTGTCCAGTTTTCCAGCACTTATTGAGAGACTGTCTTTTCTCCATTTTATATTCTTGCCTCCTTTGTCATAGATTAATTGACCATAAGTGTGTGGGATTATTTCTGGGCTTTCTATCCTCTTCCATTGATCTATGTGTCTGTTTTTGTGCCAGTACCATACCATTTTGATTACTGTAGCTTTGTAGTATAGTCTGAAGTTGGGGAACACGATTCCTCTAGCTCTATTCTTTCTCAAGATTATTTTGGCTATTTGGGGTCTTTTGTGTTTCCATACAAATTTTAAAATTATTTGTTCTAGTTCTGTGAAAAATGTCATTTGTATTTTGATAGGGATTGCTCTGAAACTGTAGATTGTCTTGGGTAGTATGGTCATTTGAACAATATTGATTTTTCCACCCAAGAACATGGTATATCTTTCCATCTGTTTGTATTGTCATCAGTTTCTTTCATCAGTGTCTTATAGTTTTCAGAGTATAGGTCTTTTGCCTCCTTATGTAGGTTTATTCCTAGGTATTTTATTCTTTTTAATGTGATGATAAATGGGATTGTTCTCTTAACTTCTCCTTTTGATATTTCATTGTTAGTGTATAGAAATGCAACAGATTTCTATATATTAATTTTTTATCCTGCAACTTTACCAAATTCATTGATAAGCCCTAATAGTTTTCTGGTAGTGTCTTTAGGATTTTCTATGTATAGTGTCATGTCATCTGCAAGCAGTGACAGTTTTACTTCTTCCTTTTCAATTTAGTTTCTTTTTATTTCTTTTTATTCTCTGGTTGCTGTGACTGGGACTTCCAAAACTGTATTAAATAAAAGTGGCAAGACTGGGCATCCTTGTCTTGTTCCTGATCTTAGATGAAATGTTTTCAGCCTTTCACTGTTGAGTATGATGTTAGCTGTGAGTTTGTCATATATGGCCTTTATTATGGTGAGCTATGTTCCCTCTATGCCTGTTTTCTGGAGAGTTTTTATCATAAATGTGTATTGTTTTAAGCCAGTAAGTTTGTGGTAATATGTTACATAGCAATAGAAAACTAATACACTGGGGATGGTGGTGCATTTTTGGAAACAGAAAACACTGGGGAGAAAGAGATTGGAGACATAGTCATGTCTTAAAAGTTATGTTTCAGCCATGTTAAATTTAAGTTTCCTATTAGATATCAGAGTGAAATGTTAAGCAGGCAATTAGACATATAAGCCTGGAACTTAAAGAAGAGCCAGAATCATAATATAATTTGGGGAGTTATCAGAAGATGACATTAAAGTCATGAAACTGGATGAGCTCTCTACAGAGAAAGTGAAGAGAAAAACGAGAGGAGGGTCCAGATTGATCACTAAAATATACCAACATTTAGCTGTTGGACAGAGGAGGATGAGGAGAAATCAAGGGAAAGAGAAAAAGTAGAGAAGTTAAAGAGAAACTAGGAGAGTGTGGAATCCTGATACCAAGAAGGAAGGAATGATTGATTATATGTGTTGAGTGTTGCTAAGAGGTTGAATAAGATGAGAATAGAGAAGTGGCCATTGCATTTGGCTGCATGGAGGTCACTGGTGACCTTGATAAAATCAGTTTTAGTGGAATGTAGGAATGAAATAAGAGGGATGAGGAGGGAATAGAAGGTGAAGGGCCATGAAGTGTGAGTTTAGGCAAATTGCTAAGTTTTGTTGTAAAGAGAGACAGAGAAATGGGACAATGTTTGGAGGAAGATGTATGGATAAAGGTGGGTTTTCCAATGATGGGTGATCCTAGGACATGTTTATAATCAATGGGAATAATACAATAGAGAGGGAGAAATTAATGATGGAAGAGAACAAGGGAATGGTTGCAGGTACAAGATCTTAAGGCAAAAGGCAATGGGATTCAAAGCATTAATGGAGGACTGAACTTAGATAGGGTTGGGAATCCATCCGCTGTGAGAGGAAGAAAGACAGTGCATGGATATAGATAGAGGCAGCAGATCCGGTGGCAGAAAGGTGAGACTGTTCCTATCTGGCTGTCACTGTGATTAGTGACATTTGACATGAGGGCTTCAGCTGAGAAAGGGGGTGGAAAAGGTGTTGGAGGTTTGAGGAGAGATAGGAGAAGCTTTAAAACAGACTTCTCTTGCACATACATCTCAGTAGAGAAATGTAGGACTGCCAAGCAGTATGGATTTGCGATCCCACTTTAAATTTTCAATCATGAATTTAGAGTGAAACCACTTTAAATTGGAGGATATTATGCTAAGTGAAATAAGTCAGACAGAGAAAGATAAATACTGTATGATATCACATATGTGGAATCTAAAAAATAAAACAAAGTAGAGAATATAGCAATACAAAAAAAGAAACAGATTCTCAGATATAGAGAACAAACTAGTGGTTACTGGTGGGGAGAAAGGAGTGGGGAGGAGGAAGATAGGATAAGGGCTTAAGAGGTACAAACTACTATGTATAAAATAAATAAGCTACAAGGACATATAGTACAACTCAAGAAATATGGACAATATTTTATAACTGTAAATGGAACATAACCTTTAATAATTGTTACTTTGTTGTACACTTGAAACATATAAATTGTACATCAACTGTACCTCAATTAAAAATAATTTAAAAAAATAAAGTGGATCCAGTCCAGATAGTAATACAGGAAACACTGGGGAGAAACAATATTGTTCAACTCTTCAGGTACATAAGTAGGCAGATTGTTGAGCTTGACCAGGCAATTGCGTTGGAAGAAGAGAGGGTCAAGGAATTAAGGTGGTTTGCAAATAAGTCTGTGTAGTGAAAGACCATTAGGAAGGGTCTGGGTACAGAGGATACTAAGAGATGGGAAGGGAGAATGAGAAAAGGCAGAGTCACTGGAATGGAGAATTGCCTAACGTGGGGTACTAGAATTAGGAGACTGGAAGTTTGGGTGGTGGTCAGAGAGATGCTTGAAACTGAAATTTTTGGAGGCAGTATATTGATTGATAATGATAGCTATTTGGATACTTGTCCTTTGCTTTTATCAACCATCTGAACCCTTGAAATCCTACTTTCATGATTCACACAGACCACAGTCTCTAATTATTTAACCTCACTCTTTCTCTTATTCTAAAATAGTGAAATCACATCATTCATGTTTTAAACTAATTTAAATTTGGTTCTACAGCCTGGGGGAAAAAATGAGAAAAAGAAAGAAAGAACAATTTAAATAGCACAGTTGTGGGACTTCACTGGTGGTCCAGTGGGTAAGACTCTGAGCTCCCAATGCAGGGGGCAGGGGTTTGATTCCTAGTCGGGGAACTAGATCCCTCATGCATGCTGCAACTAAAACATGCCGCGACGAAGATCCCACGTGCCACAACTAAGACCAGCGCAGCCAAAATAAATAATTTTTAAAAATAAATAAATAAATAGCACAGTTGTTTCATGGCCTTTTCTTTCAATGAGTGTGTGCTGAAGAGTGAGGATGAGGTGGGAGCCATGACTGCTGTTTTGTAGGTTAACCTCAGTTCCCTTGTTCCTCTTATTGTGGGAGCATCTCGTTGCCCTCACTGTGATTCTAGGGGTTAAAGAACACTCCTTATTTTTGTCAGTATGGCCTCTGAACACATGCCAACTACTCACATGCTGCTCAACCAAAGACAGAGTTTTAGGCCAGTGCTGACTTACTGAAAAACGGTATGTCAGGTTGTCAGTGCAAACTATATTTTAAGGCTAATTTAAGGAATTTCCAAGGGGAAGTTTGACCTCATGAAGTTTATGCCCCAAGTGCTGCCTTTAGAATCTGGTCCCTTCTGTGATGCGACTCCCTATATTCCCATTTTGGCCACATCTGACAGTCGGTCCCTTGTCCACTCCATTTTTTCCCAGTGAAATCAGCATCCTCATGCCATCACTTGTTTCCTATTGAATCTATACCCTTTTATCCTTTCTATTTCCCTAGACCTTTTTTTTTTTTTTTTTTTTGTTGTGGTATGCGGGCCTCCCTCTGCCGTGGCCTCTCCCGTTGCGGAGCACAGGCTCCGGACGCGCAGGCTCAGCAGCATGTGGGATCCTCCCAGGCCGGGGCGCGAACCCGGTTCCCCTGCATCGGCAGGCGGACGCGCAACCGCTGCGCCACCAGGGAAGCCCCCCTCCCTAGACCTTTTTGACCTTTGACATGCCAGTGTACTTGACCTACAGAACCCCAAACCTCAGTTAATCCAAGCATTCAATTGCTCAGTTTATTGCTGCTAAAGAAATTTACACCAGAGTCGGTTCCAATCAAAGTCTCCAATTTCATCTGGGCCTTTATACCTGCTCATCAATCCCTCTCTGTATTAGAAGTTATGCCCCTTTTCATCTCTCCAGCACTTAATTCAACCTCTTTGCTCTTTCCTCAAATCTCTTTCCCCATTATCTTCTTCTCAGCTAAGTACTTGCCTATTCCATTGGGAAAATTGAGGCCATTAGGCAAGAACTCTCAACTTCTTTCCCAATCACCTACAAATTAAACCCTCTCTTGACCTGTCCCTGTCTCCTTCCCTCTTGCCTCAGGGAAAGTGGTTTCTCCCTCCACCAGGCTTGGAATCTCTCTCACTTCTCAGGAATTTGTTCACTGACCTACAACCCTCTCCCCTGTATCTTCAACCTCTTCTTCACTCACGGTGCTTTTCCTTAAGCACTTGCTCAAGTCAAATCCTCCCTATCCTACTATCCTATAACTCTTCACCATTTCACAGCCAGGATATTTGAAAGAGTCATCTACAAGTACTGTTGTTAATTATTTCATTCAAAACCACCGCAGCCATGCTTCTGTCCCCACCACTCCAGTGAAACTCTGTTCCCTGAGGTCACTGATGACTTCCTGAATGCCAGATCCAATGGACCTTTGCCTTTTCTTATCTTATGTAACTTCTCACTTTATTCCTCTTTGAAATTCTCTTGTTACTTGGTTTCTGTGATACCACACTGTCCTGGTTTTCCTCTACCCTGTCTGAACAAGCTTAGCATCCCTAAAATCTCCCTCCTCACTCTGGCCATGAAGGGAAGGGCTGCCATTACAATCTAAAAATC
This sequence comes from Physeter macrocephalus, assembly GCF_002837175.3. NCBI lineage: Eukaryota > Metazoa > Chordata > Mammalia > Artiodactyla > Physeteridae > Physeter > Physeter macrocephalus. The sequence goes on from NC_041225.1 coordinate 87,927,780, forward strand.
TATACAGCTATGATCTATTGTACCAGTCCTTAGGCCAGTGGTTCTCAAAGTGTGGTCCTAGACCAGCTGCCTCAGCATCACCTGGGAACTTGTTAAAAATGCAAATTATTGGGCCCTGCCCCAGATTTACTGAATCAGAAACTGTGCAGATGGATTCCAGCAAACTGTGTTTTAACAAGCCCTCTAGGTGCTTCTGAAACAAACTCAAGTTTGAGAATCACTACCTTAGGTCTCTGACTCCCAGCTTTCCACCCCAATTAAAATGTCTTCATTTATATGGTTACATCTCTGGGGGGTACTTCCAACTAATAGCTGGGAAAGCAACGATTGGAAGATGACCTTAGCCATTTTGGCTTTGCCATGATGCCTGTATGTTTGGGCAGAACTTTGAACATTTTTTGGCACTTAATAACATCTTGAGTGTCCATAGTGAAAAGGAGCAAGAATTTATAGGGAAGGGAAAATCACAGTAGGAAAGGCAAATGTATAAAGGGATTGACGATCACTTAAATAAGGCAGTACATAGATTAAAAAACAAAAAAAAATATTTGTAAAAGTGATTGTAACTACAATTAACAGCAAAAGGATAAGCATGAAGATGTAAAATAGGACTTCAAAATCACAAAATGTGGGGGAGGGGAATATAAAAATATAGATCTTTTAGAATGTGTTTGAACTTGTATGACTCTTGGTTTGAATGTCCACAGAACTTTGGATAATACCCTGATGCATTCCCAAAACTGACACCTCAGTAGTCATGTATTCTACGCAGTCCTCACTGTCTGCTAAGTGCTTCCCCTGGAAAAATCTGGGGAAGTGGGGGCCTGGTAGAGTTTCCAGGATCTTGTTCTATCCAGCCAAGAGGTGGGCACACTTACCAAAAAGAAGCCTTTGATGTGGAGTGGGGCCTCTGCTGTCAGACAACCAGACTCTCCTGAGATTGCCAGATTCTCCTGATAATTCATTCCTGACATTTTCACCCTCATTGTTCCAATATCAGACTTCCATAGGAAGGAACGCTTGGGTGATGAAGATTTGTACAGCCAAGGTGTTTATTACACAGGTCTCTCTCCTGGACGCTTTTATGGGTCTGCCCTCCTCCATGGCTCTTCCCTGCTTTTGAATCCTGGCTTTGCCCTTTACTAACCAGGTGACTGACCTTGGCCAAGTTGTTTAACCTGTTTGAGCTTTAGTTTCTTCATCTGTAAGTTAGATATAAAGATACTACCTTTTAGGGTTGTGAGGATTAATTAATGTTAAGCTTTTAGCACTGTGTCTGACAATAATAGGCATTATATATATGGGGTCTAGTATGAGTATTATTACTTTTTTTAAAATAAGCCACCTACCATGGTTTATGTATGGAGATTTTGTGGCTGTGTCTCTTGTAGACAGAAAAAAAATCCAAACACTGAGAAAATATACAGAGAAACAGAATTACTTTAAATCCAATTTCCAGCAGGACACTGGGAACAGAATATTAGGTTCAAAGAGATCAAATGAGAGAAACAAGATCACACAACAGGAAAGCTCTAACTGAAGCCATTTCAGATTTTTAATGATTTGTATATTGGGTTAATTTTGCTTTCTGCCTGATTCAGATACCATGGGGAGAATAAAAGACTACTTTGATAGAATCAGGGGATACATAAAAGAGTATTTAGTGGATTGCCAACAAAGTTCTGAATAGATTTTCCCTCTCTTTTCTTTTCAACATTTAACAAAATATAAGTAGAACATGTTTATAATAGAAAAATTAAATAATTCAGAAAGGCAAAAAAAGAAAGAAACCTGTAATCACCAGTTAATGTTTTGGAGTGAATTCTTCCACTTAATTTATGAACACACACACACACACACACACACACACACACACACACACACACAAACCAGAAACACATGCCACACATATATATATATATTTAAAATATTTATTTATTTATTTGGTTGCACTGGATCTTAGTTGCAGCAGGCGGGCTCCTTAGTTGTGGCATGTGAACTCTTAGTAGGAGCATGCATGTGGGATATAGTTCCCCGGCCAGGGATCGAACCCAGGCCCCCTGCATTGGGAGCATGGAGTCTTAACCACTGCACCACCGGGGAAGTCCCACCACATATATTTTTTAAAAACAAATGGACTTGCACTGGAAATACTATTTTGTAATCTGCTTTTTCCACTTAGTAAAATGTTATGAAAGTTTTCCATAGACATTATTTTAAATGAAAACAAAGTATTTCATTCCGTGGATGTACCTCAATTTATTTAACTAATACCATAACTGATGAATCCAATGACATTATAGATAATGCAATGAGGAACATTGTTGTATATACATATTTTTCATTAATAAAATGATAATTGAGGTATAACATACATACAAAAATGCAGAAATTATATGTGCATAGCTTGATAAACCATCAAAAAATAAATATACCCAGGAAACTCCTCCCAGCTCAAGAAATAGAAATATACCACCATCCCAGAAGTCCCCCATTTTGTCCCTCCTAATCACTACCCTTTTCCCATTCCTCAATCTTAACCATTATTTTGATTTCAAGTACCATAGATTATTATTGCCTGATTTTGCATTTTATATACATGGAATCCCACAATATATATTATTTTGTCTATGGCTTCTTTCACTCGATGTTATAACTATGAGATTGATTTAGCATTGGTTTGTTCATATTCATTGCTCTATACTATTCCATTGCATTAGTATACCTTTATTTATGTATTTATTTGTTTGTTTGTTTGTTTTTGGTCCCTCCCTGTGGCTTGTGGGATCTTCATTCCCTGACCAGGGATCGAACCCGGGCCCTCGGCAGTGAAAGTGCAGAGTTCTAACCACTGGACTGCCAGGGAATTCCCTATCATAATTTATTGATTGATATTATTGTTAATGGACACTTGGGTTGTTTCCATTCTTGTCTATTAAGAAAAATATTGTTCATAAATGTTCTTCCACATGTCTTTTGGAACACAAATGTATATATTTCTGGAGTATAGAGTAGGAGTAGAATTGCTGAATCATAGTATATTTTCAACTTCAATTTATTTTGACTTCCAAAGGGATTGTATCAATTTATATGTGTGAGAGAGCTCATTGCTCCATATTCTCTCCAACACTATATTGTCAGTTATTTTAATTTTAACCATGCTTGTAGGTAATATCTCGTTGTAATATTTTGCATGAGGTTGTGCCCTTTTTAATATGTTTATTGACTATTTGGATATTCTCTTTTGTGAAATGTCCATTCAAGTCTTTTGATGATTTTTCCATTTGGTTGCTAACTTTTTCATTCTAAGAGTTCTTTCTGCAGTCTGGAAAAGAGCCATTTGTCAGTTATATGTGTGCTATGGCCTGAATGTTTTTGTCCCCCCCCCAAATTCACATGTTAAAGTCCTAGCCCACAATGTGATGGTATTAGGAGGTGGGGCATCTGGGATGTGATTAGGTCATGAGGGTAGAGCTGTCATGAGTGGGATTAGTACCCTATAAAAGAGACTCCAGAGAGATCTCTCACCCTTCTTCCATGTGAGGACACAGAAAGGAGATGACTGTGCATGAACCATACAGCAGACCATCACCAGACAATGAATCTGTAGGTGCCTTGATCTTAGACTTCCCACTCTCCAGACTGAGAAATAAATGTTTATTGTTTGTCACCAGCCTATGGTATTTTTGTTATAGCAGCCCGAACTGACTAAGACAATGTGTTACAAATATATTTGCTAGTATATGGCTTATACTCTTTTTTTTTAAACATCTTTATTGGAGTATAATTGCTTTACAGTGTTGTGTTAGTTTCTGCTGTATAACAAAGTGAATCAGCTATATGCATACGTATATCTCCATATCCCATCCCTCTTGCATTTCCCTCCCACCCTCCTTATCCCACCCCTCTAGGTGGTCGCAAAGCACCGAGCTGATCTCGCTGTGCCATGCAGCTGCTTCCCACTAGCTATCTGTTTTACATTTGGTAGTGTATATATGTCAGTGTTACTCTCTCACTTCGGCCCAGCTTACCCTTCCCCCACCCCATGTCCTCAAGTCCATTCTTTACATCTGTGTCTTTACTGCTGTCCTTCCCCTAGGTTCATTAGAACCTTTTTTTTTTTTAGATTCCATATATATATGTGTTAGCATATGGTATTTGTTTTTCTCTTTCTGACTTACTTCACTCTGTATGACAGACTCTAGGTCCATCCACCTCCCTACAAATAACTCAATTTTGTTTCTTTTTGT
>NC_041225.1:87932734-87936882 GCF_002837175.3 Physeter macrocephalus
ACCTCCATACTGTTCTCCATAGTGGCTGTATCAATTTACATTCCCACCAACAGTGCAAGAGGGTTCCCTTTTCTCCACATCCTCTCCAGCATTTATCGTTTGTAGATTTTTTGATGATGGCCATTTTGACTGGTGTGAGGTGATACATCATTGTAGTTTTGATTTGCATTTCTCTAATGATTAATGATGTTGAGCATTCTTTCATGTGTTTGTTGGCAATCTGTATATGTTATTTGGAGAAATGTCTATGTCTTCTGCCCATTTTTGGATTGGGTTTTTGTTTTTTTGATATTGTGCAGTGCAAAAGCTTTTAAGTTTCATTAGATCCCATTTGTTTATTTTTGTTTTTATTTCCATTTCTCTAAGAGGTGGGTCAAAAAGGATCTTGCTGTGATTTATGCCACAGAGTGTTCTGCCCATGTTTTCCTCTAAAAGTTCTATAGTGTCTGGCCTTATAATTTAGGTTTTTAATCCATTTTGAGTTTACTTTTGTGTATGGTGTTAGGGAGTGTTCTAATATCATTCTTTTACATGTAGCTGTCCAGTTTTCCCAATACCACTTATTGAAGAGGCTGTCTTTTCTCCATTGTATGTTCTTGCCTTCTTTATCAAAGAGAAGGTGATCATATGTGTGGGTTTATCTCTGGGCTTTCTATCCTGTTCCATTGATCTATATTTCTGTTTTTGTGCCAGTACCATACTGTTTTGATTACTGTAGCTTTGTAGTATAGTCTGAAGTCAGTGAGCCTGATTCCTCCAGCTCCATTTTTCTTTCTCAAGATTGCTTTGGCTATTCACGGTCTTATGTGTTTCCATACAAATTGTGAAATTTTTTGTTCTAGTTCTTTGAAAAATGCCATTGGTAGTTTGATAGGGATTGCATTGAATCTGAAGATTGCTTTGGGTAGTACAATCACTTTCACAATGTTGATTCGTCCAGTCGAAGAACATAGTATTTCTCTCCATCTGTTTGTATTATTTTTAATTTCTTTCATCAGTGTCTTATAGTTTTCTGCATACAGGTCTTTTGTCTCCTTAGGTAGGTTTATTCCTAGGTATTTTATTCTTTTTGTTGCAATGGTAAATGGGAGTGTTTCCTTAATTTCTTTTTCAGATTTTTCATCATTAGTGTATAGGAACGCAAGATATTTCTGTGCATTAATTTTGTATCCTGCTACTCTACCAAATTCATTGATCAGCTCTAGTAGTTTTCTGGTAGCATCTTAAGGATACATATAGTATCATGTCCTCTGCAAACAATGACAGTTTTACTTCTTTTCCGATTTGGATTCCTTTTATTTCTTTTTTTTCTCTGATTGCCATGGCTAAAACTTCCAAAAGTTGAATAATAGTGGTGAGAGTGGGCAGCCTTGTCTTTTTGCTGATCTTAGAGGAAATGGTTTCAGTTTTTTCACCATTGAGAACGATGTTGGCTGTGGGTTTGTCATATATGTCCTTTATTATGTTGAGGTAGGTTCCCTCTATGGCTGCTTTCTGGAGAGTTTTTATCATAAGTTGGTATTGAATTCTGTCGAAAACTTTTTCTGCATCTATTGAGATGATCATATGGTTTTTATCCTTCAGTTTGTTAATATGGTGTATCACATTGATTGATTTGCATATATTGAAGAATCCTTGCATTCCTGGAATGAACCCCACTTGATCATGGTGTATGATCCTTTTAATGTACTGTTGGATTCTTTTTGCTAGTATTTTGTTGAGGATTTTTGCATCTACGTTCATCAGTGATATTGGCCTGTAGTTTTCTTTTTTTGTGGCATCTTTGTCTGGTTTTGGTATCAGGGTGAGCCTTGTAGAATGAGTTTGGGAGTGTTCCTTCCTCTGCTATATTTTGGAAGAGTTTGAGAAGGATAGGTGTTAGTTCTTCTCTAAATGTTTGATACGATTCGCCTGTGAAGCCATCTGGTCCTGGGCTTTTGTTTGTTGGAAGATTTTTAATTACAGTTTCAATTTCAGTGCTTGTGATTGGTCTGTTTATATTTTCTATTTTCATCCTGGTTCAGTCTTGGAAGGTTGTGCTTTTCTAAGATTTGTCCATTTCTTCCAGGTTGTCCATTTTATTGGCATATTGTTGCTTGTAATAAGCTCTCATGATCCTTTGTGTGCAGTGTCAGTGGCTACATCTCCTTTTTCATTTCTAATTCTATTGATTTGAGTCTTCTCTCTTTTTTTCTTGGAGAGTCTGGCTAATGGTTTATCAATTTTGTTTATCTTCTCAAAGAAGAAGCTTTTAGTTTTATTGATCTTTGCTATTGTTTCCTTCATTTCTTCCCATTTATTTCTGATCTGGTCTTTATGATTTCTTTCCTTCTGCTAATTTTGGGGGTTTTTTTGTTCTTCTTTCTCTAATTGCTTTAGGTGTAAGCTTAGGTTGTTTATTTGAGATGTTTCTTGTTTCTTGAGGTAGGATTGTATTGCTATAAACTTCCCTCTTAGAACTGCTTTTGATGCATCCCATAGGTTTTGGGTCATCGTGTTTTCATTGTCATTTGTTTCTAGGTATTTTTTTATTTCTTCAGTGATCTCTTGCTTATTTAGCAGTGTATTGTTTAGCCTCCATATATTTGTATTTTTTATAGATTTTTTCCTGTAATTGATATCTAGTCTCATAACATTGTGGTCAGAAAAGATACTTGATACGATTTCAATTTTCTTAAATTTATCAAGGCTTGATTCGTGACCCAAGATATGATCTATCCTGAAGAATGTTCTATGAGCACTTGTGAAGATTGTGTATTCTGTTGTTTTTGGATGGAATGCCCTATAAATATGAATTAAGTCCATCTTGTTTAATGTGTCATTTAAAGCTTGTGTTTCTTTATTTATTTTCATTTTGGATGATCTATTCATTGGTGAAAGTGGTGTGTTAAAGTCCCCTACAATTATTGTGTTACTGTCAATTTCCCCTTTTATGGCTGTTAACATTTGCCATATGTATTGAGGTGCTCCTATGTTGGGTGCACAAATATTTACAACTGTTATATCTTCTTCTTGGATTGATCCCTTGATCATTATATAGTGTCCTTCTTTGTCTCTTGTAATAGTCTTTATTTTAAAGTCTATTTTGTCTGATATGAGAATTGCTACTCTAGCTTTCTTTTGATTTCCATTTGCATGGAATATCTTTTTCCATCTCCTCACTCTCAGTCTGTATGTGTCCCTAGGTCTGAAGTGGGTCTCTTGTAGACAGCATATGTACAGGTCTTGTCTTTATATACATTCAGCCATGTCTTTTGGTTGGAGCATTTAATCCATTTACATTTAAGGTAATTATCAATATGTATGCTCCTATTACCATTTTTAAAATTGTTTTGGGTTTGTTTTTTGTAGGTCTTTTCCTTCTGTTGTGTTTCCTGCCTAGAGAAGTTCCTTTAGCATTTGTTGTCAAGCTGGTTTGGTGGTGCTGAATTCTCTTAACTTTTGCTTATCTGTAAAGGTTTTAATTTCTCCATTGAATCTGAATCTGAGATCCTTGCCAGGTAGAGTAATCTTTGTTGTAGCTTTTTCCCTTTCATTACTTTAAATATGTCCTGCCACTCCCTTCTGGTTTGCAGAGTTTCTGCTGAAAAATCAGGTGTTAACCTTATGGAGATTCCCTTGTATGTTATTTGTTGCTTTTCCCTTGCTGCTTTTAATATTTTTTCTTTGTATTTAATTTTTGATAGTTTGATTAATATGTGTCTCAGCATGTTTCTCTTTGAGTTTATCCTGTATGGTACCTTCTGTGCTTCCTGGACTTGATTGACTATTTCCTTTCCCATGTTAGGGACTTTTTTGACTGTAATCTCTTCAAATATTTTCTCAGTCCCTTTCTTTTTCTCTTCTTCTTCTGGGACCCCTATAATTCGAATGTTGGTGCATTTAATGTTGTCCCAGAGGTCTCTGAAACTGTCCTCAATTCTTTTCATTCTTTTTTCTTTATTCTGCTCCCTTGCAGTTATTTCCACCATTTTATCTTCCAGCTCACTTGTCCGTTCTTCTGCCTCAGTTATTCTGTTATTGATTCCTTCTAGAGTATTTTTACTTTCAGTAATTGTGCTGTTCATCACTGTTTGTTTGCTCTTTAGTTCTTCTAGATCCTTGTTAAATGTTTCTTGTATTTTCTCCATTCTGTTTCCGAGATTTTG
>NC_041225.1:87936892-87944980 GCF_002837175.3 Physeter macrocephalus
GATTTTGGATCATCTTTACTGTCATTACTGTGAATTCTTTTTCAGGTAGGTTGTGTATTTCATCTTCATTTATTTGGTCTTGTAGGTTTTTACCTTGCTCCTTCATCTGTAATATATTTTTTTGTCGTTTCTTTCTTTTTTTTTTTTTTTTTGATGGGTGGTGCTGTGTTCCTGTCTTACTGATGTTTGGCCTGAGACATCCAGCACTGGAGTTTGCAAGCAGTTAGATAGAGCTGGGTCTTGGTGCTGAGATGAGGACCTCTGGGAGGCCTCACTCCGATTGATATTCCCTGGGGTCTGAGGTTCTCTGTTAGTCCAGCAGTTTGGACTTGGACCTGCCACCACAGGAGCTCAGGCCCGACCTCTGTCCTGGGAACAAATATCACACAAGCTTCGTGGTGCAGTTAAAAAAAAAAAGGAAGAAAGAAAGAAAAAATGAGCGCTACAATATCAAAGAATAAAAAACAAATAAAATTCGAAAGATAAAAAATAGGTTAGGAAAAATAAAACTATAATTGAAACAACTGCAACAAGGTAAAATAAAACCACAGAAGAAAAAAGAAAAAAAAAAAAGGTGAGGGGGGCAACAAGCCGAAAGGAGAGATCACTAACAAAGTATAAAGAATAAAATAAAATTAGAAAAATAAAAGATTTATTAGGAAAAATAAAAATATGAAAGAATCAACAACAATGGATCAACAAGGAACGCCAATCTAAAAGAGGAAAAAAGAAAAGAAAAAAAAAAAAAGCCTTGGCTATGGGGGCAGAGTTTAGGTGGGGTGGAACTTAGGCAGGGACAGGGTTTAGGGTGAGGCAGGACCTAGGCGGGTGGGGGGGTGACGTTTGAGCGTGGGGTGGGGCCTATGCGGGGAGACTTTCAAGCATGGGGCAGGGCCTCTGCTTAGGACCTGCGCAGAAGGGGCAAGGCAGCCAGGTGGAAAGGACGGCCTCTGGAGTGTGGGATTTCGGAGTTTGTCTGTAGGGCCCTGAGTGAGGGTGTGTGGGTGGGGTTTAAGCCCAGCTCGTTGGAGGAGGTGCCTGAATGTAGAGGTAGAACCCTGGGTGGGCGTGTAGGGGCGGGGCTTGGGCTCTGTGCTGCAGGAGGGAGGCTCTGAGGGCAGAGCCGAACAGGTTCCTCAGTGCCTAAGTGAACAGGGAAAGCACTGGCCCCATTCCCTTCTGTTCCTTTGCACCCCTAAACCACTATCTCCCCCAGGGTCTCCCCCACCCCATTTCCGCTGGACCCCTAACTGTGGATGGGTCCAACTGGGTGTAGGAACTCCTTCTCTCCCTCAGCCACCCCTCAGAGGTGCCGGCCCAGAGGTCGGGCCTTTACTTTTGTTCACCCTTCCCTCCCTCCAACTCCCTCAGGACCCGTGCTTCTAGAGGGGCCCTCAGTGGCCAGAGGATCAGGCCCTGCACTCTGGAGGGGCCCTCAGTGGGCAGAGGATCAGGCTCAGGATCTCAGCAGTTTCCCAGGGGACCCAAGTGGGCAGGGGAAACCTGGCCACGCTCCCTTTTGATCCTCTGTCCTCCCAGTGGTTCCCCAATTTCCCCCTTCGGGTGTGGGATCCCTTCCGCTCCCCCAGCCGCCCCTCAGGTGTGCCAATCCAGTCCCGCCTACATATCTCCTCCCCCTTCACTCCCCTCACGCCCCACGTCCTACCCAGTCGCTGGGGTTTCCTCCTGTCCCCTTAGGTGTCCGTGGTCCCCCACCGGTGCCTGGTGGGTGCCCTAGTTGTGAGGAGATGCGAATTCAGCATCCTCTTAGTTCGCCATCTTGACTCCGCCCCCTACTCTGTACTCTTTTTGATGTCCTTTGGTGAGTGAGCAACAGTACCTGATCTTAATAGAATCAAATTTATTAATCTTTTCCTTCTTAGCTAAGCACTTTGTGTCCTGTTTAAGAAATTTTTGCCTTACCCCAAGGTCATGAAGATATTCTCCCATGTTTTCTTCTAAATCTTTGTTGTTTCACCTTTTGCATTTAGATCTGCAATCCACCTGGGAATGATTCTTGGGTATGGTGTGCAGTGTGGTCAAGTCTGATCTTTTAGGTAGGTATATTCCATCGACTCAATACCATCTACTGAAAGGACTATCTTTTTTTTTTCTTTTCTGCTCTACAGTGCTACCTTTGTCATTAATTCAGTGTCCATGTATGTGTAGAACTCTTCCTGGACTCTGGTCTTCTCCATTGGTTTATTTATCCATCTTTTTACCCAGACCACACAGTCTTAATTACTTAGTTTTATAGTAAGTGTTCATATCTGTTTGTGTACGTCCTCTCACTTTGTCTCCTTCAGCAGCTGTAGATGAGACTATGGAGCAAGAGGAAGTCTTCTATACTGTTAGAGAATGTAAACTGGTACATGCACTTTGAAAAACAGTTTGGCAATACATGCTGAAGATTCATATATGCTATGACCTAGCAATTCCATTCCTATGTATATACCCAACAGAAATGTATGCAGATGTTCACTAAGAAAGTATGTACGAGAATATTCTTAGAAACATTATTTATGAGAACAAAAATCTGCACATAACCCAAATGTTCATCAACAGTTGAATGGATGAATGCATTGTGGTATAGTCATCTACATAACTATACAAATGAATGGATCCAGGGTGTGACTGTGTCCTTCTACAACTATAGCTCCTGTCAGATGGCTCCTCCATCCCCCAGCTCTTGATGGGCTCCTGTAAGACATCTCCTCTTGTCTTCAGGCTTTGGAGGGGTAACAGCTTCTCACTGTTGTGAGTCTGTAAGTACAGTAATCCTGCCCACATGTCTGTATCTAGCTCCTTCATTACATCTCTTTATTAAATTGTATATGGTGAATTATTTTTCTTGCCAGGACACTGGACAACATACAGACACAAACTTTTCATATGGATGCATAAATGTGATCATATCATATATGCAACTGTTAAAAGTTTTATACAATTAAACTGTTCTAATACAATCTCTATTTTATTTCTTTTTTTCTTTTCTTTTTTTTTTATAGATTATCAGATTCTAGAACAAAGAGAGACTTAAAAACTCAACCTAGCCAATCCCAACTTTGGGCAGATAAACTGTTTTCACCATGTAACATATGTGTCACTGTGGCCCAGAGAGGTTAAGACCCTTACTTCAGGTCACACATCTGTATTGGTGGCTATATGAAGACTTGAACCCAGACCCCTGATAATGAACCAGTGAAATACCATTCCTCTTACACAATGGTTCTTAAACTTGGCTGCACTTTGGAATCATCTGGGAGCTTTAAAGAATACTCATGCCTGGGTCTCACCTCCAGAGAACTTAATATAATTGTCTGGGGTGTGACTGGGGTATAGGAAGTTTAAATATATATATTTTTTGTTATAAAATAAAACACCATTACAGAACACCACACAAATAAAACATGTGGCTTAATGAATTATTTTAAGGTGAACACTATCCAGACAAAAAAAAGTAGAACTTTGCCAGGCATTCCAGAAGCTCCTTCCATGTACCCCATCCCAATCACACATTCCTTCCTCCCATAAGTAACCACTATCCTGACTTTTATAGTACCACTTCACTGAGTTTTCCTTTTTTATAATTTTATCACCCAAATGTGCATTCCTAGATACCATAGTTTACTCTTGCCCATTTAAAAAACATATTCAAAAAAAAAAAAGAAAGAAAAAAGGAATTCCCTGGTGGTCCAGGGTTAGGACTTGGCACTTTCACTGCCCAGGGCCCGGGTTCAATCCCTGGTTGGAAAACTAAGATCCTGCAAGCCACGTGGCGTGGCCAAAAAAAAGAAAAAATATATTTATATAATGTTAAGTATCTTTTAATCTGTAGGTTCCCTTCCATCCTTTCTTTTGCTTTCAGGCCTTTTGATCTGTAGAGTCTCCCAGGGTCTGGAGTTTGTTACTTGAATACTCTTGGTGCAGTTCAGTGTGTTCCTCTGTCCTCTGAATTTCCTACAGATAGCTGGTCGAGAGGATGCAGAAATACAGGTTTGATATCTTTGACAAAACTATAAGTATTATATTACAATACTATAGGAGGCACATGTTGTCTGGTTAGCATTTTCTGTGATTTTTAGCAGATGCATAATGCCTATATCTATTATTCACTGGGGGAGGCTTTCCAAATGTTGATATTCTGATGATATAATGTCTGTTTCATTTTTTTATTGGAATACTCCTATAAAAACACACTTTCCCTCATCCACTCTTTTGTTATACAGTAGTAAAATTCATATAGAAAATGTAGGATAATTGTTATATTTATTCCTTTTATTTACCAGTTTCAAGATAATAAATCAGTTCCCTATCATTCTTTGAAGGTGACCAATTCTTGTTTTTAAAAGTATCATTATGAACTCGTAGATTTAGACATATTTGGTGAATTTCAATACATTGCAATTATTATCATTATTGAAGCTCAAATAGTCTTATGGCCAGTGAGAACCTCCTCAGATTGGCTCTTGAGTCCTTTTGACATAATCCTAATAGTCTTCAGTAGCTTCCTTGCAACCTGGAGCATTACAAGATGCTCCAGGTTCATCTTATACATTTACTTGCCCCAGACTTGAGTTGAGATATTTCTTCAGAAGTCCTGTTTTGTTTTTTTTTGCCCCCACCTCGCGGCTTCCGGGATATTACTTCCCCAACCATGGATTGAACCCAGGCCACAGCTGTGAAAGCACCGTGTCTTAACTACTGGACCGCCAGGGAACTCCCCAGAAGTCCTGATTTTTTTAGTGAGAAATGATATTTCAAGACTAGAGTCTAGATACTAAGGGATGCTCCTTGTTACATAGTTGCTTATTATCTTTAGGTTTTTTCAGCAGACAGAGCTAAATAATTCATGAGTTCATATTAATATTTATAATTCCAATAAAAGACTGTAGAACTTGTTTAACCTCTTCTCTATTATGATAGCTTTCTTTCTTTTATGCTGAGAATACTGGTTCTCAAGGATATAGGGGATGACAAATTACTCATTATTTTTATCCCATATTACACATGACTGTCAGAATAACAATTCTGATACTACCACCAATATAATTGCTGAAAACACTTAAAATTTGCATAATCCTTCTCTGTTCTCTCTCACCATTAAAAAAAATAGTTGTTCTACCAGGACAACTGGATCCCACATTCAAAAGAATGAAATTGAACCTCTACTTTATGCCATAGAAAAAAATTAACATGGATCAAAGATTAAAATGTAAGAGCTAAAACGGTAAAACAAACTCAAAAGATAACATAGGTGCAAATCTTTATGACCTTGCATTAGTCAACGTTTCTTAGATATGACATCAAGAGAACAAGCAAGAAAAAAATAGGTAAACTGACATCATTAGAACTAAAAACTTTTGGGAACTTCCCTGATGGCGCAGTGGTTAAGAATCTGCCTGCCAATGCAGGGGTCACAGGTTCAAGCCCTGATCTGGGAAGATCCCACGTGCCACGGAGCAACTAAGCCCGTGAGCCACAACTACTGAGCCTGCACTCTAGAGCCCATGAGCCACAACTACTGAGCCCTCACACCACAACTACTGAAGTCCGCACACCTAGAGCCCATGCTCTGCAACAAGAGAAGCCACCTCAATGAGAAGCCTGCGCACCACAATGAAGAGTAGCCCCCGCTTACCACAACTAGAGAAAAGCTCGTGCACAGCAATGAATACCCAACGCAGCCAAAATTATATAAATAAATAAATTTATATTTTAAAAAACTAAAAACTTTTGTACCTCAAAGGATGCCATCAAGAAAGTGAAAAGGCAACCTACAGAATGGGAGAAAATATTTGTAAATCATGTATCTGATAAGGGACTTGTAGTTAGAATTTATAAAGAACTATTACAATCCAATAATGAAAAAAACAAATAATCCAATTTAAAAATAAGCATTGGCTATGAATATGAATAGACATTTCTCCAAAGAAGATGTACAAATGGACAGTAAGAACATGAATAAATGTTCAGCATCATTAACCATTGGAGAAATGTAAATGAGAGCCACAATGAGACATTACTACACACCTACTGTGATGGCTATTATCCGAAAAGATGAGAGGTCAGCATCCTTATACATTGTTGATGGAAATATAAAATGGTGCAAACTGCTTTGAAAAATAGTCTGGCAGTTCCTCATAAAGTTAAACATAGAGTTGCCATATGACCCAGCAATTCCATTCCTAGGAATCTACCTAAGAGAAATGAGAACACACAAAAAAGTGTGCACACAAAAACTGATATAGTTGACCCTTGAACAACTGCTGGGGTTGGGGTGCCGAACCCCCAGCAGTAGAAAATCCATATATAACTTCATAGTCTGCCTTCCGGACCTGTGGTTCTGGAGGATTCAACCATCTGGGGATTCAACCAACTGCAGATCAAGTAATAATATGTAGTATTTATTGAAAAAAAAAAATCCACGTATAAGCGGACCTGAGGACAGTTCAAACCTGTGTTGTTCAAGAGTGAACTGTACAATCTGACTATAAAGTAGTCAGTCACAAAGGATCACATGATGTATGATTCCATTTTTATGAAACATCCAGAGTAGACAAATCTACAGAGTCAGAAAGCAGATTAGTAGTTACCTGGGGATAGGGGGTTTGGCTGGGAGGTTTAGGAAATAACAGTCAAGAGGTATGGGATTTCTTTGGGGGATAATGAAAATGTTCTAAATTTGATTGTGGTGACGGTTGCACAACTCTGTAAATATGTTAAAAGCCATTATTAAATTTAAATGGATGAACTGTATAGCATATGAATTATAACTCAGTAAAGCTGTTTTTAAAAATTAAAAATAAAGAAGACATTGACATATTTATATTGTCAGAGTACATATTCATTATATATGATACTCTATCTTTTTTTTTTTTTTTTTTTTGCGCGGTACGCGGGCCTCTCACTGTTGTGGCCTCTCCCGTTGCGGAGCACAGGCTCTGGACGCACAAGCTCAGCGGCCATGGCTCACGGGCCCAGCCGCTCCGCGGCATGTGGGATCTTCCCGGACCGGGGCACGAACCTGTGTCCCCTGCATCGGCAGGCGGATTCTCAACCACTGCACCACCAAGGAAGCCCGATACTCTATCTTTTAACTCTCATTTATTCATAGTTCTACAGGTAATTATATATTGAATGCCTAACATCTGCCCTTATATCAGTGACTCTCTAGTTATTTTGGTGGTCTGAAGCTCTTTCTCTGATAGATTTTTCCAGGAACGGCTCATGAGAATAATATTCCCTGGTCTTCACATGTTGATAATAGTTTCTCTATGTCCTTTATATCTGAAAGTAATTTGGGAGGGATATAAAATCCTTGTTTCACATTTTATTTCCTTGATTATGTTATGTTACTCCTTTTCTCTCTCTTTTTTTCTCTGGTGTAAAGCATTGCTTAAAAATTCTGATGATAATCTAATTTCCTTTTACTTAAAAATCACATGCTCTTTTTTTTTTAACATCTTTATTGGAGTATAACTGCTTTACGTTGGTGTGTTAGTTTCTGCTTTACAACAAAGTGAATCAGTTATACATATACAAATATTCCCATATCTCTTCCCTCTTGTGTCTCCCTCCCTCCTACCCTCCCTATCCCACCCCTCTAGGTGGTCATAAACCACCTAGCTGATCCCCCTGTGCCATGCAGCTGCTTCCTACTAACTATCCACCCTACGTTTGGTAATGTATATATGTCCATGCCACTGTCTCACTTCGTCAGTGCTTACCCTTCCCCCTCCCCATATCCTCAAGTCCATGCTCTAGTAGGTCTGTGTTTTATTCCCATCCTACCCCTAGTCTCTTCATGACATTTTTTTTCTTAGATTCCAATATATATGTGTTAGCATACGTATTTGTTTTTCTCCTTCTGACTTACTTCACTCTGTATGACAGACTCCAGGTCTATCCACCTCATTACAAATAACTCAGTTTCATTTCTTTTTATGGCTGAGTAATATTCCATTGTATATATGTGCCACATCTTCTTTATCCATTCATCTGTTGATGGACACTTAGGTTGCTTCCATGTCCTGCCTATTGTAAATAGAGCTGCAATGAACAGATGAATGGATAAAGAAGATGTGG
>NC_041225.1:87945202-87972771 GCF_002837175.3 Physeter macrocephalus
TTTTGGATTGGGTTTTTTGTTTTTTTGTTATTGAGCTGCATGAGTTGCTTATAAATTTTGGAGATTAATCCTTTGTCAGTTGCTTCATTTGCAACTATTTTTTCCCATTCTGAGGGTTGTCTTTTGGTCTTGTTTATGGTATCCGTTGCTGTGCCAAAGCTTTTAAGTTTCATTAGGTCCCATTTGTTTATTTTTGTTTTTATTACCATCTCTCTAGGAGGTGGGTCAAAATAGACATTGAGACTTTCTCTTTTTCTTTAAAGTCCAATAATTTAAAATAATGTGTGGTATTGTTTGCTCTGGGTCAATAACCTCAACTGCGTGGTATGCTCTTTTGCATGTGCTGTTTCAAATCTTTTCTATATTCAGGAAAGAGTTGTTGTTGTTGTTATTTGTTTTATTTTTTAATTTATAGGTTGTAGCACTTGTTCTATGCCCTTGCTTTGGTTTTCTCCTTTAGGAATTCCTATTCCCTGTGTTTGATCTCCTTTACCTTTCTCTCTCTTCATTTCTTTTCGATTTAAAAATTTTTTTCCTCTTTTTCACTTTCTATTTCTCTTCAGATATTATCTTGTATTTACTTGCTCTTGTTTTCTTTCTAGCTTAGTCTTCATTCATGAAATGATTTTTTTCCTTTTGATTCTTATTCTTCCTTGAGTTTGGTCACCTCGTTTCTGAGTTTTTCTGATTTATGTAGTTTTCTGTGTTTTCTATAATTTTCTTAATATTTATTTTGAAATCGTATGTTACAACTTTTGTGGGCATGTCTTTTTGGCATGCTTTTGTTGTCTTTGGGATGTTTTATTCTTCTTATTCCTTTTTTCTTATAATAATTTTGTGTGGGATTTGACTTTGAAACTACATATTCTGTTTCTTATTTTTGTGTGAAATTAGTTTTCCTGAACTTATAAAGAAATAAGACGGAGTTCAGGAAAGTTTTTCTAATTTCATAGAGCTCCCTCTTCTGTTGTTTCTGTGTAGTGTTCAGAAATACGGTGGTTTTCTTTCTGGGGTTTTCTCCCCCAGTTCCAGGAAAGTTTTTCTAATTTCATAGAGCTCCCTCTTCTGTTGTTTCTGTGTAGTGTTCAGAAATACGGTGGTTTTCTTTCTGGGGTTTTCTGGTTCTGTTCCCCTCCCCCATTTAGATCTAGAGTTTCTATTTCCATGCAATATTTGGGACAGACTTATACTAAAAAATTATTTATTGCTTGCCAAAGTTTGAATTTAACTGGGCAGCCTGTATTTTTATTTGTTAAATCTGGAAATCCTAGTTGTAAATATTTTTCATGTATGTTGGTTTTGCTATCTAGTTGCTCTGCTCTTGTTATGTGGAGATTTGTAGAGGTTGAAAAACTCTGCTGATGCTACTACTGCCATCTTCCAGGAATCCATCATGTAACTTTCAAATGTAGTCTCCTTTCCTTTCTTCTTTCTTCCTTAGTATAGTCTTCCCTTCCCTCACACATATATCAGCCCAGTTATCCTCTGATAACCCATGTTCTAAACTTACTGCCTCTTTTTCTATAGTTTTTATTATATTCATATAATCATGTACATTAAGCATTATATATGGTTTCCTTTTAATTTTTTTTGACAGAAACAAGATCATATGTACTTTTTTTATCTTGCTTTTTTGTCAACATCCTAAGGAAATTGCTCCAAGTCACCTTATAGAACTCTATTTCCTTCTTTTTAATTATAGCATTCAGAGATGCGCATGGACTGTAAATAATTCAACCATGTTCTTAGTGTTGGGCCTTCACTTTGTTTATGGATTTTTGCTGCTACAAAAGCATCTGTAATAGACACCCTTACATAAATCCTTACATGTGAGTTCTTTTGTTTCCATGAGGTAGACTCTCAGGAGTATATTTACTGGGCAGAAAGTGTTTCTCATTGCTGCAGGAATGAAGATTGGGTCATTCAATATCCGTTGCATCCCTCTTCTAGCATGCTTTCCCATAGAAGCAGGGATGGAAAACTAAAACAAAATCCCAGACTCCAATTAGTTCATCCAAGTTAATACACCTGTGCAGGATTAGTTGCTAGAAGTGAGCTATGTGAGAAGTGGTTTGCATATCATGTGGTGGAAGCATTTGATTCTTTGGGGGGAAGCTGTGTTGGAGTTCCTTTCTACTGTCTTTCTCTAGCCTCATACATGTCTATGAAAGGTAATGGTAGCAGTGGAATTTCCACTGGGACCTTCCACGGTGAGGTTGGGTGTTTCTCCTGGCTGCATTATCACCCCCAATTTCCTGGAAATTCTTAAGACAATATTATATAACAAATCTCTCTTTATTAAAACATGCTAGAGTAGATTCTGTTGGCTAAAGCAAATAATTCTGACCAATAGCAGCTGTGACTGCAGACAGTACTACCTCCGTGAAATGGGAAAGTGGGATTGGTCATTTGACCTGGGTGTTTCACATCAGAGAATGGGTTGCTAGAATGGTGCATCATACACAGTGGTGAACAATTACTTCAACTATCATCTGTGGTTGTCTGGAGTGAAAAGTACATATTGAAGACAATACCTTGGGACTTCCCTGGTGGTCCAGTGGGTAAGGCTCTGCGCTCCCAATGCAGGGGGCCCGGGTTCGATCCCTGGACGGGGAACTAGATCCCGCATGCATGTTGCAACTAAGAAGGCTGCATGCCACAATTAAAGGATCCCGCGTGCCACAACTAAGACCCGGTGCAGCCTAAATAAATAAATAAATATTTTTTAAAAAAGACAATACCTTAATGATCAAAGTGGTTTCTGTGATAGACCATGTGAAGGGCAGAGAAATATAAATGTTGTGGCTTGGACTGGCTATTTCTAACTCTGCTTAAAGAAAGAAAATGAGAGTCTTTGAGTGTTAAATTCTTGCCTCGAGGCATAGTTAGAGAATCAAAGAGTTCTTACGACTGCTCTAAAAGAATCTCTTCATGTAGTCCCACATGGCTGAGTGGGTTTCTGGATTAACATAAACTGAACCCTTAGTCTTATCTAATCTTTTACGCAAAAGTTAGGGCATCAGTTGCAAAAGGGTGGTACTATGAGATTGGAATGGGAAAGCTGGAGGATCTGGCTGATACCAGGTACCTTAAACATCACTGAGCTTCTCTTGATAGCAGAAGAAGCCCCCCTTCCCTGCCTTTGTCTGATGTGCCTATTCCTGCCCTGGTTGAAAAGCCTTTCTTATGACTTTACCTGAGATAGTTTCCTTGCAAGTGAATGCCAATTCTCCTCGCAACCCTCCTATACCCTCTCATTACATTCAGACATATGTCATATTGTCCCATATCCCAGGGAACCAATTACAAAGTCAAAAATTACTTAGCAAGAGAATTGCAAAATTTTGCTAATTTATTTCAACACAAAATGTATAATATACATGAACATGGAGTTCAAGAGTTTAGGGACATGATTCTGTTGGTCTAAATTAATTTTAGAGGCTCTAACGGCTTAGTTGGTTGATTGAAACCTGGTGTGGTTTATGCTGCATGAAGTTTAGATACCAGAAACTCTTCAGTATGACAGAGAGAAATCCAAAGGCTTTGGTATTTTGGTATTCTGGAGTGGATTTATTAAACGTGGATTTATCATTCACTCACCCCTCTCCTAATTAAATCACTTAAGAAGTCTCAGAGAACATCCCCTTCATTATGGCATAGAAAAATACACTGGTGTGGAGAGCCCCATATCTCTAAAAGGAACCATAGTAGCTGTCCTCTGTAAGCTGTGGATGAGGTGAGATATTCTGCTATTGAAATGCATTCCTTGATTTCAATGGAGCTAATCATATCTCAGAATGGCAGAGGCTATAGCTTGGCACTTAACCAACAGAAAAAGGTGAGCATGGCTACCACAATAGGCAGCAAGGCTAGAGTGGTAATCAGGATAATTTGACCCACAGAAAACTTTGATAATGCCTAACATGGGGTATTTAGGTCCAAAACAAAGAGCCCACTGAGGTTCTACTCAAATTGCAATAATAGGAAAAATATTTAGGTGTATGAAAAGAGTCCTGACATAAGCCATCGCAGTGAAGAGTCATGGCCTCTTACCTCCTTTCCATTTCTGAATCAGTTCAATGTCCTAGGACCCTTTGAATGAAGGAGAGATCAGGAACCCTTGTGGAAGTACCATGTGATAACTTAGATACCTACAAAACTCTTTTTCTTAGTCTTTCCCAAAGGGACTCATGCCTACTTACTGTGGCAACTGAAGCTAGGGAAAGAGAAACACCCAGACCTCTCAGGAATTATTAGTTACTAGCTCAGAGCTAGAGTTAATCCCTTAAGGAACTTGAGTTCCACTGTGGTCTGCCAGTCAGTGTGGGGCTTATGAGAGCTATGTGATGGAGTTTGGTTATCATTCTTCTCACAAGGGCCCAATGGGTCTTCAAATCCACCTGTGTTTATTTTCCTAGTTCTTGAGTTTATAGTTGGAGTAGAGATATTTAGCTCCTGATAAAAAAATATACTTTGCTCTCTGACCCATGAAATAACATCTATTATGGTAGAAAGAACCAAATGGAACGTCCTTAAAAAAAATTTTTTTTAATTTATTATTTTTGGCTGTGTTGGGTCTTTGTTGCTGTGTGCAGGCTTTCTCTAGTTGTGGCGAGTGGGGGCTACTCTTTGTTGCGGTCGGGGCTTCTCATTGTAGTGGCTTCTCTTGTTGTGGAGCACAGGCTCTAGGCACGTGAGCTTCAGTAGTTGTGGCATGTGGACTCAGTAGTTGTGGCTTGCGGACTCTAGAGCACAGGCTCAGTAGTTGTGGCGTACGGGCTTAGTTGCTCCACGGCATGTGGGATCTTCTCGAACCAGGGATCAAACCCGTGTCCCCTGCATTGGCAGGCGGATTCTTAACCACTGAGCCACCAGGGGAGTCCCAAATGGAAGTTCTTAAGAGTTACTTCCCTACCAAAATTATAAACTAAAGACAATATCAAGTCCCTTGGGGGAATTTAGGTGACTAGGCACCATCAGAGACTTGGAATACTTATAATTGGTGATTCTTATCACATCTCCATTTCACTCACCTGTTTGATGTGTGTCTTAGATTTTTTTATTGGATTACCATAAGCTTAATCAGATGATAAATTTGATTGTAACTGCTGATTCAAATGTGATCTCTTTATCAGAGAAAAATCAATACAGCCCCTGGTATCTGGTAGGCTGCTATTGATCTTGAAATTGCCTTTTTTCTATCTCCTGAAGAGCAGAGAACAGGAGAAGCAATTGCTTTCACCTGGAAGGTCAGTTGTCTACCTCTCTTCACTTGGTTCAGAGCTACTTCAGTTCAGCATTGGGTCATAATTTGGACTTTATGGACATGATTATCTCACCATCCTATTGGATATTGCATTGATTCAATACATTGATGACATTCATTCTGATAAGACTACAGAGCAGTAAGCAGGTATCCTCAATTCCCTGATAAGATATATGCATACTAAGGAGTGGCTGGGAAATCCTACAGAAAATTCCAAGGTGTCACCTCAAGGAAAGACTCAAGGAGTCTGGGACTCCAGTGGCCCAGGGAATGTTGAGAGGTCATCTTCAAATTAAAAAATAAGTTGCAAACTAAAAAAACATCTTGCATCCCTACCTTTAAGTTTCAATATATAGCATCATTCTGGATTTTTGAGGCAACATATACCACATTTACTGAGTAATCCATACTCCAACCCACTGACTAAATAACTTGGAAGGGTTACTTGATTTGGATCAAATCCAGAGTAAGAGAAAACTTCAGCTTGTCCAAGCTACTCTGGCATCCAGCTGTTTTGACCCCAAATATCTAATGGTGCTTGAAGTATTTGTGGCAGATTGAGACACTGTGTAAAACTTGTGAAAGTCTAGATATAAGAATCACAGTGTAGCCCCTTAAGATTTTGGAGCAAAACAAAATCCTACTGGGGAAAATCACTATTTTCTTTTTGAGACTGTAGGTTGCCAGAGGGTGATAGAGATTAAATTGACTATAATACACCAAATGACCATGGAAGCTGAATTAGCATCATGAACCGAGTGTTATTTGGTTATATCATGCCCTGATGTAGGGTATGCCTAACAGTACTTCATCATCAAGCAGAAGTAATATGTACAAAATTGGACTCTAACAGCTCTGGGAGGCAGAATTCAGTTAAATAAATCGGGGCCAGTATTCCAGGCAAAACTATTGTTTTTCAACATTTTATAAAAATTTTCAGACATATAGAAAAATTGAAAGATTTGTACAGCGAGCATCCATATACACACCACCTAGATCCTACAATGAACATTTTCTATATTTGCTTTATTTCACATTATCTGTCCATTCCTCTATGTATCCACCAATTTTTTTTGATGTGTTTCGAAGTAGTTCATCTAGTTCTCTACTTGCATTTTACACCCAACTATCGCTCAACCCACACCTCTAGCCTCATGCTTCTGCTACAAACACCATCTTTGAAATTACTGTATGCCTTATTCCTGGTCATGGTATTCTGCACAACATTGTTTCTAGCTAGCAGAGAAGGCAATGGGCTAGTACATACAGAAATTTGTGGTCTTATCATGTACCTCACCACCAGAAACAGCTGAGCTTATAGAATGGTTAACTGGCCAATTAAGGCTCAGTTATTGAACCAGCAGGCAAAAAACTGGGGCAGTCAGGGGAAAGGGATGGGTGCTATACATGCTCTGAACTAGTAACTAACATACAGTGCTCTTTTCCCTACAGTCAGAATACATGGATCTGAGAGCCAAAGGGGTGAAAGTGGTAGTGTTACTTTTCAATATTAAATCTAAATGTTTGCTTCTTGTTCCTTCAATTTTTGGCCCTGTTGGTTTAGAGGTCTTAGTACCCAAGGAATTAGTGTTTCCACCACTGGACAAAACAAGGGTTCCAGTGAGCTGAAAGTCGAAACTTTCACCTGACCATTTTGTGCTCCTTATGCACCTGGATTAACAGGACAAAAAGGAGGTTGCTGTTTGGCTGGGGATTACCAAAGGGAAATACTTTTATCAAAGAGAAATAGGAACACTGCCATAACATTGAGTGAGAGAAGACTATGTCTGGAACACAAGTGATCCTCTGGAACACTTCCTAACAATGACATATGCTGTAATAAACGTCAGTGAAAGATTACAGCAACCCTATGTGGGAAGGACCCCTCAGAAATGGTGGTTTGGGTCACCCCAAGAGTAGAAAAGCCCAGCTGGTTGAGATGTCTGCTGAAAGGGAACATGAAGTAGACATTATAGAATCATAGTAGTGCTGTGTAATGTGTGCCCAGCCACAGAAATGAGGACACTAGGAGTCATCTTATTTTCCTCACATTATGCATATACATATGTAATTATATATATGTGAATAAATATCTATTTAGAACTATACATCTTAATTTTCCTTGTATCTTTCTTCTACTATTTTATATAAGGTGGATGCTTTGTTATCTGATGCTGGGTAACAAACCACCTCAAAATTTAATGGCTTAAAACAACAATTTATTACCTTTCACAATTCTGTGAGTTGAATGGGTTGTTCTGATTTCACGTAGTATGTGAGCTAGACTATATCTTTTCAATAAATTGCTCTTTTAATTAAGTTGACCAGAGTCATTTCTATTGCTTATAATCAAAGAACACCAACTGGAACAGAAATTGTTACCTGAGAGTGTGTCCCAAGTGAAAGGCCCTTGAAGAAATATGGGGTATTTGGAATTGATCATCAGACCAAGATAAGGCAAAAGGCAGTAAGATTTCAATTAATATTGGGGGAGAGGAAAGTAGTAGCTCATGGAACTCAGTGGAGAAACAGAAAATTTCTATGGGTAGCAGATGCCTAGAATGCAGTCCAGAGCATGCTCATATGGACACCTGAACAAAGTGGTCCTAGTAGTGGGGATGGATACTATGTATGAACTCAACAATATGTACTTCTCTTCACTAAATTTGATCTGCCTACCACCACTGTTACCTACCCAAATGCTGATAGTTGTATCCAGTTGTGATCCAGTAATGTGGTAGCAACCCTCAAGGGGATCAGTGAGTTGAGACAGTAATTTTGCACATACGGGAATAGAAACATTTCGCATAGTCTATGTTGTCCTCACTAATTTATCATCTACTAAAATTATATATATATATATACACACACACAGACACACATATACATGTATAAAACAAAATTTCTCTCTACATATGCCATATATTAACTTTTATAATTTCTTTTTCTGATTATAAAAGCATTATAAAAATGAATCTATTAATGGATTAACTTAGCCATCAGTGGAAATGACTCCTCCTAAGGGAGAGTTTGCCACCAAGAGTCAACTGCAGGTTGTAATCAGCTTCCCCTCCACCCACTCAAGCACCTGAGATGCATCTCACTTTCTGCTCACATAATACCGCCGGGAGCCAGGTGGGAGAGGAAATTAAAAGTTCCCTAGTAGGCAGACGTCTTTATCAGCTTCAGTTAAACCAAACTTATTCGGAAGTTCTATTCAAAAACTTTTGACTGGCTAATTCAATTCAATCTCCATTCATTTCATTCAACAATGTTTACCAAGCACATTTTTTGTGCCAGACTGTTTTAGGCACTAGGCATACAGTGGCATGCAAAACAGACAAAAAAATTCCTTCTCTCATGGAGCTTGCATCCTAATGGGGGGTGAGGTGGGGAATAAACAAGACAATAACAAACAAATTTTGGGTAGTGATAAGTGCTAAGAAGAAAAATAAAGCATAGGTAAGGGTGTAGGTGTATTGGGTTACTAGAGAAGCCCTCTCTGATAAAATGAGCAGAGACTCTGTGGTAGTGTGTTCCAGCATGGGAACAGCAGGTGCAAGGGCCCTGAAGTGGGAATGGGCTTTGCATATTGTGGAACAGTGAGGAGGCCTGCGTGGCTGGAGTGGGGTAAGCAGGAAGGATGGGCAGAAGTTTAGATCTGGAGGTATCCGGGTAGGAGCCAGATCATGTAGGCTCTTGTAGGCCCTGGTTAGGACTTTGGATTTTATTCTGAGTGATGTTGAAAGTCCTTGTGAGGTTTTGAATAGAGACATGAAATGCTCAGATTAAAGATTTAACTAGATCACTCTTGTTTCCCTATAGAAAATTGTCTTTGATGGAAGCTAGTTCCATACCTCTAAGTTTCTTCATTTCAGCCACATCCACACAGGTAAGCTCCTCCCATTTCCTGTTGCTGCAGGGCTTTCCTCTGCATATTTCTGCAAGTCTTCTTTAGCTCCTCTTCCTGCTGACCTCCTTCCCCAAAACCTATCCCACAACTGTTGAAAGCCTTCCCTCATCCCCAAGGCCACTCACCTCATTCTGCCCTTAACTGATACCCAGTTTGCTCCTGAGGACATGGCTGTCCTTGTAGCCTCTGCAGGGAAGGTTGACAGTTTCCCATGTTCCACTTACAACTGGACTAGGAGTTGGGCTGTGCTTGCTCCTACTGCCCCAGTGGAAGATTCTACACCACATGGTTAAACAGGAAGGGGCATAGACTGTGTAGTCAGACTGGGCTTGGAGCCATACATCACCCACTCTTACTAGCTGGGTTATTTTGGGCAAATTATTTAACTTATTGACCTTGGATTCCTCATCTGTAAAATGTTTTGTCAAATTGTTGTGAAGATTAGAGGAGGCAATGATTGTAAAATACCCATCATAGTGCCTGGCACTCAGAAAACCATAGACTTCCCTTCCCCCATCCCTTTGATGTCCATATTGCCCTCCTTGTCACTCATCTGGTTAGCGTGCAGGGAGAATGTGGCATCTGGCCCACCTTCTCTCTAATTCAGCTTTTGTCTCCATCCTAGGGGTTTTTAGTAAGCTCATAAGGAGACCTGTTTTAGGAACTCACTCCTGTAGCCACACCTGAGGCCTTTTAAACTCCTGTAGCCACACCCTGGACCTTCTAAACACCAATAACTTGGTCTCCAGTCAAAACCTCCTATTTCTCCACTCTCCCCTTCATGCCATCTCACCGTCGTGTGCACTTAGTCTCCAAGTGCTTCTTCTCCAAGTCTGACAGCTGCATCCTGGGACTCCACCTTCTCCCCCATTTGGCTTAGACTGCCTCCTGTGGATCAGTCAGTGAGGGTTTTTGGTTTCAGACAACAGAAGCTGGCTCTGGCTAGCTGCAGCAGAAAAGGAACCTCCTGGAGAGATTTTGCAGGGGTCCTAGAACCAGTGGGAAAGCTGGAAGCCAGGCTTAGAAAAGGGATGGTATCATATGTTAGGTTTATCATTCAGTAAATATTTATTACTTCTCCTCCATCAGCCTCCATGGGAGAAGCACGAAGTTGGATGGGCCCATGTGATTTGCTTTGGCCAATGAAGTGTGGGAGGAATGCCTGCGGCCTTAAGAAGGATTGGTGTTTCCACTTACCTCTGAGAGCTTCCTTCCTCTGTCATGGAAGGAGCATGCATTGGGTAACCTGATAGTCCCAGAATAATGAAAAACTTGTGGAGAAAAGTCACCTCAGCCACATCATTCACTGAAGACACAGATATCCGCAGGCAACCATTTGGTACACAAGCAAGAAACAGTGCTTTTTATTATAGGTCACTAAGATTTTGTGTTTGTTTGTTACACAGCATTGTGTGAGCTGACCAAGAAAGGCATGAACCAAGGAAGGCGGGGGAGTAGAACCCATGACTAAGGTCATGCCAGAAGAACAAGTTGGTGAGGATATCTCCGCTTGTTCCATTGGTTGTTGCTACTGCTGAACTCTCGACTTCACTACTACTACTTCTAAACCAGTGCTCTTCAAACTTTAATGTGCCTACGAATCACTTGGGTCTCTTGTTAAAATGCAGATTCAGTAGGTCTGGATGGGATCTGAGATTCTGCATTCCTAACAAGCTCTGGTGATGCTACTGGTCCCCAGACTATACTTCGAGTAGTAAAGTTCTGAACTGTTTCCGCCTTACCCCCTTAAGAGTCAAAGTCACAGATGAGAGCAACCAACTGTGTGAATCTAGGTCACATGTCCATTCCCTGGCTGCTGGGTGGCAGGGAGAGGGATAGCTTTCTATAGTGGGTGGGGAATATTGTCCTTGAGAAAAGAAAGGAGTGATTCTCTACCATGACCGTACATCAGCATTACCTGGGGGTGGTATGTGTGATAGTTTAAAGATCAGATTCTGCGCACCAATCCAGACTCCCTGAATCTTATTCTCTGCATGATGGGAGCTGGCATTCTTCATAAAATATATACCTCAGGTAATTCTGATGAAGGTAGTCTGTGGATCACACTTTGGTTAACATGAATAAAAACCAGGAAACATGAATTCAATAAACTTATTGCCCCACTCTCCTGAGTAAATGATATTTATTGGCACCTATCTTTCTTCTGCTTTATGAGAAAGCCACATACTCCTCTTGTCTGAGGGTAATTCCTCCACCTGAATCACCCAAAATTCTCTCTGCTTTTATCAATTTCCTTTTTGTGTTCTAGCGTCAATGTCTTTCTTTCCTTTGGGTCAGTCTTCTCAGCATACCAATATTAAAAAAACCCAAACTCCAATAGTTCCTTTCCTGCCCTGGCTACTACCTAATCAATTTCCTTTCTTTTCATGGCCAACTCCCTCCTTTCTATACTCAATGTCTCACCTTCCTCACCCCCAATCATTTCTCAACTGCTGGACTAGTTTCCTCTCACTATCCCATCAAAATAATTTCTTATGCAAGTTACCAATAAATTTCTTAATGCCAAATTCAATAGATACTTTTCAGTCCTTATTTTATCTTTCTGCAGCATTTGATACTGTTGTCTTCTCCCACCTTGAAACTCTTTGATTTCCCGTATTCTATGATACCACTCTCTTTGTGTTTTCTTCCTATCTCTCTGGTAGTTCTTTCTTAGTCTGTGTTCACCTCTTCCTCTTTTGGGATGTGTGTATTATTCAGGGTTCCATCCTTGGCACATGTACTGAGTTATGACTTCCTCTAACACATATATGCTCATTGTCAGCAACCCACACCTCCCTTTTTCCTGAGTCCCAGATCTGTATATACAGCTGCTAACTGAACATCCTTCCTGGATATCTCTCAGGCAACTAAAACTCAATGTGCTCATAATTAAACACATGACTTTTCCTTTCAGACCTGCATCTTCCTACTTCTATATTTCTATCATCAACTCAGTTGCCCAAACCAAAACCTGGGATTTAGCTTTACTCTTTCCTTTCCACCTCTCTTCCCCACATCCAGTCTCCAGGTACTACTGATGTCACTCCCTACATAGCTTTTGCATCTGTTCTCTCCTCTCCTTCGTTCTTTCACTCATCATCTGAAGTACTGTTGTAACTTCCTTAGGGGATCTCCTTTTTTTCTACCAGGGCTCTCCTCCACAACGTCATATGTTTTTATTTCTAAGGACGATGGGTGAAAAGATATAGGGACATATTTGTATAACTCAAGGATGCAACCATTTGTTTAAAGGGTGCTGTAGTTGAAGGATGATTCCAGTTTGTTCTCTAAAAAGCTCAGACTCAGGTGACATCAGTTTGTCTTTCACACTGTTCTCTTGGAATGTGAAAGCTTCTGGACAGGCTTAAACATTTCAGATGTAGACATTGGGATAGCTTGCCACCAGCTGATAGATCTAATTACTTCCTCACTTATACCTAACTTTATACATTCTTGAAGAGTCATCTTTGGAGAAAGTCACAGTATGCAATCACAGCGGAAGAACTCAATGAGAGCTCTGTCATGTTGACCAGTCCCAGCCTTGGTTCATACACTATAGAGAGCAACAGCAATTAAAATGACTTAAAAAAAATTGTGGTAAGAACCACATAACATAAAATCTACCCTCTCACATTTTCAAGTATACAGTATATTATGGTTAATTCTATTACAAGAATTACTGAAGTTCCTCAATTCATAATTTTATTACTGGCTTCATGAAAAATATCACCATGGTGGAGTCCACTGACCCTTTGGAAATGAGAAACAAGCAAGACTGGACGTTGATTTCTAAGGGTCAAGTCTGGCTACATCGCCCCATAGATTGTAACTCTTCTGAAGGCAGAGAAAGTGTCATTCAATCTCTGTTGCTCTAGTATCCGGCAAAGTGACTGGAATTTAGTAGTTGGTCAATAAATATTTGTTGAGTAAATGCCATTGGAGACTTGGGGCTGACCCAGAGATGCCAAGGTGACAAGGCACAGCCTCAGGCCTGACAGGTAGATAAAGAGGGATGTAACTTGATTAGCTGTGTTGTAACCTGACTATCTGGGGTAATCTGCCTAGGTACACTCTTTTCCCATTTAAAAGCAAAAGCTTGAACCTTTAAAGGCTTCAGTTTGAAAAGTGAATCTTTTGATGGGAGAAAGCCATCTGACCCTGCAATTTGAAGTAGCCCCCTGAGTTTCATCTTTCACAGGCAGTAGGCTCAGTTTAATGACTCCTGTCACTGCCATACAGGGCCCACATGCTTCACATGTTCTGGCTCAAAGGTCATCGGAGACTTTTTCCATGGATTTCCCTTAGCACAGCTCTGGCAAGCTGGAGATTCATAATGTTTTTCCAAACTAAAACTTCACCAGCCTCTGGCTTCAGATAAGTCCCAAGTTAATAGTAATCTCCCAATTCATTGGTTCTGTTCTTTCTTCAAATAGTGCCTCATCTCCCCCTTGCCCCCAGGTAGTGGTGATATTAAAATATTTAACAACTGGAATGGCAAGGGCATAGTCCAATCAAACAAAAGGCTCAAGCTATAACAGGCATTAACTCTTTAGTTTTTCTATCCTAAGGAGGTAGGTCTGGGGTACCAGAAAGTAATGGGAGTGGGGACGGGAAGGGTGCTTGAGGCATTGGCTAATTACCAATGAATATGGAAATATCTCAATATTTTAACAGCCAATATGGCTGTACCTGTGCACATCAGATGAGTATCGGCCCTGCCTCCAGATTTTTCTGGAAGTTGTCAGTCTGTCATTCATGACTTTCCAAAGAAGCCCAGCTAGCTGTCATGTGATGGGTGATATTGTTGCCACTCCAGCAGTGGACAGCTTCTCCCATGGTCACACTGGCCTCATCTGGGCATGGCTGTAGTTTCTCCTAGGTTGTTCATCTCTGGAGCACTAATTCCTCCACTAGACTCTATAATTGCTTCTGCTATTGCCTGATAGGCCCTGTGGTCTTCAGTGGGCATCAAAGCTGCCTTGGGCATCTCTGGGCCTCACCACCAAAGTCTGGAAGCCCTCACATTTGATTTTCCAGACATCTATGGTAGAATGGGTGAGAAGGCCTCTTGCTCCTTTTAAATGCCTTTTGTGAGAGGATTACCAAAATAGCATTCATTTATTCATTCACTGGACAAATATTGAGGGCAACTATATAGCAGGCATAATTCCAGGTGTTAAAGTTGTGAAAAAGATAAGGTCTCTGCTTTCATGAAGTTTATATTCTAGTGGGTAGAAATAGAAAATAAACAAACATACACAATGTCAGCTAATGATAAATGTATGAAGAAAAATAAAGCAGAGTGATGTGTTAGAGAATGAAGGAGGAGGCAGGGATAGGGATGCTGTCTTAGACCAGGTGATCAGAGGGGACCTCTGGTGTTTGATCAGAAACCTTAATAAAGTAAAAGAGTGAGCAACAGGGGGGGACAGCAAATGCAAAGACCTTGTAGTAGTTTGCATGTGATTTCGTGTTTTACGGTTTTAGTGAATCAGATCCTTCATTTTTCTTACTGAAATCTGCCTTTTGCTCTACATTTGAACATCAAAAACCCAATTAAGATTTCTTTCCTTCCTAATAGACAGCTTTTTGCTTTCCTCATCTCTGTTTATCCAGAAAAGGAGAGGGAGAAGAAGAAAGGAGGTGGAGGAGGGTGAGGCAACGACAATGGATGTGGGAGGGGAAACGGAGGGCGTGATGCCCTTACCCCTGCTTCACTGCCTCCTGGCTCCTAGATGAAGGAGTGGGCATGCCCCATGAGTGGGCAGGTCTAGTCTGAGCAGCCTCTCAGTTCTGTGGGCACATTAGATAAGTGGTATGGGAATCTATACCATTTTGAATTGGCAAACTTCAACTTTTTATGCACTCATTTAGATGTAGTCCTGCTATAGGAAGTGATAGCCAGGAACCTGCACTGTAAGTCTCAGTCGTCAGACCCTCTGTTCAAGGTGTATGGGTAGGTCTCATCCTCCCCATAGTTCTCCACCTGTCTTTTCCCATCCTTTGGGCTTCTGCCTCAATAGATGGCTATCACAGATAATAGTAATTTTTTTTTTCTGAGTGCAGTATCAGCACCTAATTTATGCTTAACGTTTTTAGCTAGGACCCTTTGCCATAATCTCAGGCAGTATGCAAGGTAAACTTATTATTCATTGATGTATCTATGTACTTAATCTGTAAACAGGGTTAAGTGGTTAAGAATCCGCCTGCCAATGCAGGGAACACAGGGTCGAGCCCTGGTCTGGGAAGATCCCACATACCGTGGAGCAACTAAACCCGTGAGCCACAACTACTGAAGCCTATGCTCTAGAGCCCATGAGCCACAACTACTGAGCCCGCGTGCCTAGAGCCCATGCTCCACAACAAAAGAAGCCACTGCAATGAGAAGCCTACGCGCCACAACAAAGAGTAGCCGCCGCTCGCCACAACTACAGAAAGCCCGTGCACAGCAATGAAGACCCAACACAGCCATAAATAAATAAATAAATAAATAAAAAATAAATCTGTAAACAACATTTGCACAGCACTCTTTGTCAGAGCTGGAGCCACTACAATGTATTATGGGTGGTAAAAGTGTATGTGTGTGTGGTTTTTGATGTCTCCAAGCGCAGTGTGCTCAGAATCACCACTCTCTTTTCGTGACTAAAGCTATGTTCCTGCATTGAGTGCATCCTTGCCCAGTTTCTTCCTTCCTAGAGAAACAGGAAGGCCTGAATCCTGATTTGGGCAAAAGCTGAACTCCCCAAAGAGATAACAGCAGGGAAACAGTATGGAGAACCCAGGGAATAGGAAGAGTCTGAGGCTTGGGTTTAATCTTACTATAGTGGGTGGCCAGGTTTCTCTGTGCTCTCAGGGAAAAAGGATCCTCAGCTTCTGTCCTGTCTTTTTGTGGCAGCGCTGTCTTTAACACCAGCTACTACTACTTCTACAAGGAAATATCAACAGGGGCGCTTGCTTAGCCATAGAAAGATTGGTGCCAGGAGATGGCATTCCTACTTCCTAGCACAGTGCCTTGAACCTACAAAGCAATTTGATCAAGAGGTATTGTGCTTCAGAGCAGAAACCAGAATTCGAGTAACTGAGAATGCACTCCACTCACAGTAAATGTAAAACTAGCATAGAACTTACATAGTTCCTTTAGTTTAATATGTCAATGCTCTCCAGCCAGTGATCACTGGGAACATTCCTATAGTTAAGCAAAATTGGATTTATTATTTGTTGCAACGAGGGAGAATACACATAATGGGAAATTGTGGAGTATCTCAGTAAGAGGATGTTGTTAGGACTTAACAGAATTTGGGCTTGTGTTAAGTGATTTTGAGGAACGTTCAGAGAAGCAGGGCTTTACTGAGTTGGATGATATCAGGGGGGATAATTCTATGATTGAGTATCTTAATGAATCTTATCTAGAAGAAGGGAAGAACAGAGTGATGCTAGAGCTATAACTGATAAAGCGGCAGCAGTCGCTCAAATTAGTTGGAAGAGGGAGATGTTTAGTATGTTTATGGTTTGCACAGTAACACTTCCTGTCTGTGCTTAGAGAAGACTAGGAAGTGGTCTTGTTTTTTGTCTCCATTCATCACAGTCACAGAGTGACCTTGTGTGATGTTGGTGTTCTATGAGATTGCTTATGTTCAATAGGAAAATATCATGGCATAGCTCCGACTGCCAGGCCAGCTCCTAGCAACACTGAGGCTTAGTTCTTAGTGTCAGGCCAGTTTCCAGATGCCAGAGGTTTATTTTCTTAGTCCCCCAACCCCAACACTTTTGGTCAAAGGCAAAGTTAGGCCATGGAATGTTAATCCATGATATTCAGATTTTTTTTTTTTTTTTTTTTTTTTTTTTTTTTTACTATTGCTGGGATCCTGCTGACTCAGAGAATGGACTGTAGTTGGACTAGGGTTAATCTTTCCTTGTCCTCCAGCTGTAGGATAAGTTGTTGAATCATATGCTATGACAATGACTGTGTAGTAACATTTAGTACTCTGTACAGGGTACAGTGACCAACTGCCAAAAAAACAATTACCAGAAACAAAATGATTATTCACCTTTGCAGTAAGTCGGGAAGCCAGGGGCCCAGATTATAAAACCCTGCAATGAAAAAATACCCCAGAATAATCCAGCTGGGTCTGTTTTAGAAAGCCAGGTGGTTTTATCATCTTTTAGCCTACTTATGTTCTACTACCTTGAAGGATACAGATGCAGCAATAAGTATTACTAAACACAAACTCCCCTGTGGCTAGCTAAATGGAAATCAAGGCCTATGTGATTGTTCATGAAAACTCTGGCTGATGAACTGAAATTTAATTGGTTGAGCTTCTAAAGCAGAAGTTGTGATATTTATAATGTTTGCTAAAGTCCGAGAAAAGAGTTTGGAGCGTCTTTTTCAGTTGTGTTACTTTTGTTGTGGGACTGAATTTCATTCAGAGTACATATGCAGAGAAAGTCAGTTATCCCTCCTGGGAGCTCTCCCAAGTAGTCTGTGAGTCTGTGCTTGCCTCATTTTCTTGGTTTGTGGGTATTGCTCTCAGAGAAATATGAGCCACTGGAGGAGTGGTAATTTTAAGCTCCTGAAAACCTCTAACAATTAGATTCAATATACAGGGTAAGTTAGTAGGGGGGTGTAAGCCTGATGTTTATGTAAGAAGTAGTACTCTAGCGGGGTACAGACTATACTGGGATATAAGTATTATTAAGTATATCAGGAGCAAGCCAGTATTTTGTCCTCAAGATGGGCAGATTTCTTGTTTAAGTAAAATAGGTGTTTGCAAAGTGGGCTGCAGTGTTTCTGAAGAGAACAAACTGACTATTGGAGCAAGGATAGCCCCAATATTAGTTGCTATTCCTGAAGGGCTAGGTTTTTCTGATAAGGTTGTGATACCCTCAGAGAAACATTTTGTTGAGGTGTGGATCAAGGTACAATTTTTATAAGATTGAAGTTTGGGATTAATCACGTGAGAAAAGCTTAAGAACCAGAAGGGACCTATAGACGAAAATCTACATTATGAAGTGTTTAAAAGTGCAGCTACTGAATTTTGTCAATAGTCAGTTTAATTAAGAGCAGTAGCTATGGTTTGAGAAAAATACACCACGAGGCTTCTTTTTCTTAAGCAGCAGAAGAGCACAGGTAGTCAAACGTAACAGGATGAAGATAAAGGAGATCATACTGAGAAATAATTTCGTTAGTTGTTAAAGTACAATAATAGGCAAGATTGGTGGTAGGGTAAAGGATGCTGAAGAATCAGAAAATTAATCTTTTTCTGTTGTCATGGGTACAAGCTGTCCATTTCTATAATCAGCAGCTTCTGGAGAATTCCCAAGGATCTTCAGTCTTCCAAAGGAATGGACATCCAGTAGTCAGGCAAAAATGATGCATGTATTTTTAGCTGGGAAACATGAATCCAAGATCAATGCTTTGGAATTTTACTGCTGAGTCAGTTGTTAGCAGTGCCTAATAAGGTCTTTTCCACTGAGGTTCATGGGAAGTTTTCTTCTGATGTTTTTTCAGAAAGATCAAATCTCCAGCTTTGAGGTCATGCAAAGGTTGCTTAGGTGGGTGCTTTGGAAATGCAGCTCCTACCTATTGTTCATAAAGCAGTAGTTATTGTGTGGGCCCCCTGCAGTAATTAGTCATATCAGCTTGCATCAAGGTAGAATCTAGTATTGGAAGTAATTCCCAAATACATGAGGCAGCATATTATTAACTCAGAAGGAGATATGTATATCCTAGAATGGTTCACGTTATTGCTATCAAGGTAAATAGAAGTTCTTTGGGCCTTGGAAGTTTGAGGGTTTCTGAGAGCTTTCATAATTAGTTTTATAATTCCATTAGTTCCCTTTATTTTTCTTGACATTTGTGGATGATAAGGACAGTGGGGTTTCTAAGTAAATGGTAAAGCTTTACAGAATTACTTAATAGTGTCAGTGAAATGTGTGACCCTGTTACTGGAGAGGTACATTGGAATTTCTCAAGTCAGAAATATAAAATCAAGCAATTTTTTCCCACCATTACAGCCATAGCTTTCCAGCAGGGAAAATCGTCAATCTACCATAAAAAGAATTGTATTTGTATGTACTCATAGTTCATTTCAAGGTGTTCAAAGGAGCACTGAGGCTTTGGGCTCCAGTCCATATTCTATCTTTATAGTTTTGCCAGAATTGAGTCATTAGCAGATAGGACCTACATCCTTGGCAATACCCCTAATTTATGCCAGCAATGTTGGTTGCCAATTTATTTCTGCTTTTGTGGGTAATACCGTGAAGAATTTTTTGCTGGACTCCACTTTAATTGTGGCTATCTCCTTAGATAATAGCAAAGGATCTCAAGATTCTTTAATTTGCCATTCATTTCATAGGGGTTCTTAGGTGATAGGGAAATCTTTGTTTTTAAAGCATTTTGAAATCATTGACTAACCCCCAAATGTAGGTACTATCAGTATAAATATTTGCTCTTTTATCCTTTATCAGCTGATAGGTCTGGGCGAGGGCAACTACTGGACTTACAGAAGGCCTGGGATGGCATTGCCAGCCCCTTACGAGGTAAGAGACATTGGGCAAGTTATTTTTCTGAGGCTTAGATTCTTCAAATACAAAATGGTAATAATACTTGTCTCACAGAACTGTAAGCATTTAATGTTACTGTACAATAATCAACAAATAATACCTACCACTAAGTCCTTCATATTGGTTATCTCCCTTAATTATCACAACCATCCTATGCGAGGGCCTATTACCTCATTTCATAGAGGCTTAGTCTCACTGCTAAGTGGCCATGTTTGGATTCAAAGTCCCATCTTTCTGATACCAGAGCCCAGTTCTTACTTAACCCTCTACTGCCTCTGACACTTTTCCACTGTTAGGTTCAAGTGCCCATGATACAGCCTGTCATACATTAGGCATTCAACATTTAAAAATTTATAATTTGCAGGTTTGATTATTTTGGGTTTGTCCGAGAGTCTGATAGTCCCTCTGTGCAGGGGCAAAATTCAATTTTGGTCCGGCCCAGCCGAGGATTAAATTCTCCTCTCTTCCGACAGGAGCCCAGTCCGGGTTTATTGTGAGCTTACAGTACTGTGCGCAAGATCCCATCTCGTGACAGGGGCGAGGCTTGTGCATCGCCTGTCAGCAGCTCCGCCCCTCTGGCCTTCCCGCTGCCCCGCCGGGGATCCTTAGCAACACGCGCGCGAACTCCCTGCCCCGACCAGTCCGCGCGACGCCGGCGCGAGGCGTCGGCGGTCTCTGCGCCTGCGCGCGGCCGCAACCGCCAGTAGGCTCTCTTCCTCTCCCTTCCCTCCCCCGTCCTCTCTCCTCCTCTTCAGCCTCCTGGAGCTAGACGCCAATATGGAGCCAGAGGACATGCTGTAGCCAGGAGAGCTCGAGGAGGAGGAGGAGGCGGAGAACTTGGACGAGTATGAGGTGGTGATGGTGGAGGAGATGGAGGAAGAGGAGGGGCGGGAGTCGGACGCGGATTTTAACTACAAGAGCCAGCGTCGGGAGAGTACGGACGACGAGGAGGATGAGGAGGCCAGGGCCTGGCTGCAGGCGCACCCCGGCGGGACTTTGCCTCAGCCGTCGCTCCCGAGGCAGCGCTACTCGGGGGGCGAGCTGACCAGCCCGGGGAAGGTGAGCCGGGTCGCGGAGGGGTATGGGCCATCGTCGGGCAGGGTGAGGGGTGGTCCCTGAGCGCTTTGCCTGCTCTCCCTTGCGGGCTGCCTCTTGCTCTCTGCCTGTCACGGTGCCTGACAAATAGTACGCGTGCTTTTTTTTTTTTTTTTTTTTTTTTGGGGTACGCGGGCCTCTCACTGTTGTGGTCTGTCCCGTTGCGAAGCACGGGCTCCGGCCGCACTGTCTTGTGTGTGCTTAGTTTTTCTATTTACGCAATTCCATTATGAACAATTGACCTTGGTTTTTCATTTCAGTGATTATTCACCTCCCATTTTAAAATTCACTATGAAGTTAAAATTCCTATGCTTCTTCCACTTTCAATTAAAAAGTAGAATTATTATTATTTTATTTTTTTTTTTTTGCGGTACGCCAGCCTCTCACTGTTGTGGCCTGTCCCGTTGCGAAGCACAGGCTCCGGACGCGCAGGCTCAGCGGCCATGGCTCACGGGCCCGGCCGCTTCGCGGCATGTGGGATCTTCCCGGACCGGGGCACGAACCCGCGTCCCCTGCATCGGCAGGCGGATTCTCAACCACTGCGCCACCAGGGAAGCCCAGTACGCGTGCTTTTAAAGGCTTGTAGGGCCATTTCGTCTCCTAGGCCCCGACTCTTGCCCAGTCTTCTGGCCGACTACTCCAAGTCTCCTGTTCTTTCAGGCAAAGATCTCTCTTGTTTCCTCGCCACCCTCCCTCTCTCCCCTGGGCTTTTTTAATAACTCCAGATGTTCAGAGGAGCCAATTTTGTGGTTAAGAAACGCTTTGGGGAGGAGGTGGGCCTTATACCCTGAGGGAGGGGAAAAGAGCGTTGTAGGAGTGGAGACAGTGGTTGCCCAGGGACTATCTTGTTGGGGAGACAATTAGGAGATTAGTTTGCCTGAAGGGCGGGACTCCCCTCGAGGGAGCAGAGTGAATTCTCTGCACCCTTTGAGTAGTCAGTCTCTAGAGGCTTCTTGCCAACTGTGCTTCTCTGACCTCTCGTTTGTAGCAATAAAGGGGTCCCCAGCCGGTAGGAGGGGCTTAGAAACGCAAGAAAACTAGAAAGAGCTGATTTTATGGTTGGCTCCTGAAGATCATTTTGAAAATAGCTGCATTTAATTGATTCCTTTTCAGGGACAAAGGAAAGGTTTGCTATACAATTCGGATATCTAGTTATCAGACATTTATTAAATTTCTATTCTGTGAAAGGAACATTGTGGGGACAAAAAGAAACCTCAGGTTTATTGTCTAGGACATCTTGCTCCTTAGGCAAGATGTCAACTGCAGAGTAAAACAACAAAGTGCAACAATTGAAAAGACAGAGGAAAGACTATATAGGCCTGTGGCGTTCAATACAGTAGTCATAGCAGCATGTGGCTCCTTACATTTTAATTTGTTAAAATTAAATAAAATTAAAAATTCAGTGCCTCTGTTGTACGAACAGTGCTCAGTAGTCACACTTGACTAGTGGCTATGTCATTGGACAGTGCAGGTATAGAATAATTTCATCACTACAGAAAGTTCTGCTGGACATTGATGCTGTAGACTGTTGATCATTAAAGAGTAGTAGTTGTTGTTTTGCCTGGTAAATATTCCAATCGGTGCAGAATTCATTGAACATATATTATTGAGCATTCTTCATGGGCCACACATTGTGCTGGATGCCATGGAACCTTGGTGAACCCAAACATTTGTTGTCTCTGCTTTTCTAGTGTACGCAGTCTAGAGAGAGAGGCAGACAAAATTCAGTTGGGTCACAAAAATAAAAGTAAAATTGATATGTGCTAACATGCTTTGAAAACATTCAGTAAGGGAATCTGATCTTGTCAGTGAAGCTGGGGAAAGCTTCCCTGAGGAAGTTATGACAAGCTGAGATCTGAAGACAGGTTACAATTAACTAGGTGAAGGGAAAAGGAAGGAGCTTTGCAGCTGAGGGAAAGGCACATAGAAAGGTACTGTCGGTAAGAGAGAGCGTGGCATTTTCAAGGAACCAAAAGACAACAATATGGGTTGAGCAGAGACTTCAAGGCTTTGTGTGCTATGCAAGGGATTTGGAAGCTTTATCCCGGGAAGTCATTGAAAATGACTTTTAACACTTTTTAAACAAAGGGGTATAGGATAAGATTTGTGTTTCAGAAAGATCACTTTGTAGCACAGTAGAGAACAGCTTTGACAGCAGGGTGGGGTGGGGAGCTGCAATAATAAGTCAGGGATGCTAATTAGGAGGTCATTGCAGTATTGCCAGGCAAATGATGATGATGATATTTTGGAATAGGGAAGTGTTGGTGGATATAGAAAAACGTAGACTGATTCGAGAGATATTTAAGAGGTAAAGTAATCACACTGATACACTAATTTTACATTATTATTACACTAATAATGGATTAGATGTGGAACACTAGGGCAAGAAGGTGTCAGGTTATTGGATAAATGGTTGAAATATGGCCATGTTTATGGTAGGGGTGGTGGCCATGGGGTGGGGTGATGGGATGGTTGGGATGGGTGTTAAGATTATGGGTTTGGTTTTAGAGGTCAGAGGAGGGGTCTGGGCTGGACATTTCAAGTTGTAGGTTATCTACATATGGACCATAATTAAAGCCACACTTGTGCATGAGGTCTCCTAACTTTAATTTTGTTCCATGACTTCTTGTTTGAATAACTATTAATGTATAACTTTAATATTCCTAGAAGATTTTAATTAAACCACTTTACCTCTTATTACAGCCAGTGTGAAAAAATTATTATCCTAACAATGATCTATCTATGTGTAATAGAAGATATTGCTTCTTAGAGCCCAGAGTGTTTTTTCCATAGAGGTGTTTTGTTTCTGTTTTTGAGAGAAATCAGATATTGTCCTATTTACCTTGGAGGGTATGTGAAGGTGTGGGTGATGTGCTGTATTAAAAGTAGTTTTAAGATGATATAAAGAATATTAAAATAATTTTTTGTTCACTAACATTAAGATTTACTGGTGTAAGTTGGAAAATGTTTAAAGGAGAAACTTTAATATGTTTCTTGCTAGAAATTTATGAACTATAAATTTTAAAAAAATTAATTAATTAATTAATTTTTGGCTGTGTTGGGTCTTCGTTGCTGTACGTGGACTTTCTCTAGTTACGGTGAGCAGGGTCTACTCTTTGCGGTGGCTTCTTTTGTTGCGGAGCACAGGCTGTAGGCGCGCAGGCTCAGTAGTTGTGGCACTCGGGCTTAGTTGCTCCGCGGCATGTGGGATCTTCACGGGCCAGGGCTGGAACCCGTGTCCCTTGTATCGGCAGGCAGATACTTAACCACTGCGCCACCAGGGAAGCCCTGAACTATAAAATTTTTGAAGATGAGTTTGTTGTGTAGTATTTAATTCAGTGTATTCAAAGGAAGACACCAAATGATAGGAAACATTAATTTCATTCAGTCTAGTCTCAAGTTAAATGACAAAATTGTAATATTTGATTCACTCTCACGTATCTCTCTTAGTAGGCAATTAGGATGTTCTAGTGGTGATCTGTAAGGTGTTGATTAAGTTTGCACGTCCTATTAATGAAACTGAGCTAAGGCGTGGAACTGTTTTAAGTTCAATGCAAAATATGACCAGCCTTACAACCAAGTTTTTTTGAGTTCAGGGAAGTGAGCCTTTGCTTTATTGGTCTTATGCTGGTCCTGCAGACCATTCAACATGGACCATTTCAAACACCTCTACTTTAAATCCCTAAACTTAAATTTCTGAACTGTTCTAGGGAAAATAATTCAATTCTGTGGATTGGTATCATAGAAATTCTTGGTCTTCAACTTTTCTTTTTTTAGTTTTTAGTTTTATTGTTTATTTACTTTTCTTCCAGTTTTATTGAATATAATTGACATAAAGTACTGTATAAGTTTAAGATACACAGAAGAATGATTTGACTTACATACATCATGAAATGGTTATCACAGTAAGTCATCTCATATAGCTAGAAAATTAAAGAAATAGCAAGAAAATTTTTTTCTGGTGTTGAGAACTCTTAGGATTTACTCTTAACAATTTTCATATATAACATACAGCAGTGTTAATTATATTTATCATGTTGTGCATTGCATCCATAGTACTTATTTATCTTATAACTGGAAGTTTGTACCTTTTGACCACTTGGACTCCAACTTTTTTTTTTTTTTTGACTGCGTTGGGTCTTCATTGCTGTGTGTGGGCTTTCTCTAGTTGCGGTGAGTGGGGCCTATTCTTCATTGCAGTGAGAGGGCTTCTCATTGCGGTGGCTTCTCTTGTGGAGCACTGGGCTCTAGGCACGCGTGCTTCAGGAGTTGCAGCACGCTGGCTCAGTGGGTGTGGCACGCAGGCCCTAGAGTGCATGGGCTTCAGTAGTTGCAACATGTAGGCTTAGTAGTTGTGGTGCATGAGCTTAGTTGCTCCATGGCATGTGGGATCTTCCTGGACCAGGGATCGAATCCACATCCCCTGCATTGGCAGGCAGATTCTTAACCACTGCACCACCAGGGAAGTCTGGTCTCCAACTTTTAAATGGGTCATCAACAGTGCTTGGAAATCTTTTTATGTTTCCTCCTTCAGCTTCTTCTGCTTTTTCACTCTTATCCTCTAGATTTCACCCAATGTTCAGCATTCTCCTATCAACAGGTTACCATTTCATAGAAGGAGAGAACACAGGCCTGAACCCCTACACCTTCCTGCTCCCCATCTCCAAATTTATCTACACTGTACAATTCTTAATCTTTTTTGACCTGTTAATACAGATTTTATTCTTAGTATTAATCCTTTCTTGTGCTCCTAGTATAAAAACGATCAGTTATTGCATGTTTTTCTCTTAAGGAAGTGCTGGATTTTATTTGTAGATATTTGATAAATGATAATGGTTTAAATTTTTGAAAAAGTGTTTTCTTGACCTTTGTCAAATTTGGAATCAGAATTATGCTGTTTTTCTGCAAGGTACTGGGAAGATTTTTATTTTTCTGTGTCTTGGAACGGTTTAAATAATGTAAGATTTTCTTGCATGTTTGAAAAATAATCACTTGTGAAACTGCTGTGCCTCTGGATTCCTTTCAGGGTTATAATCTGTATATACTCTCTCACTT
The DNA here is from genome assembly GCF_002837175.3 of Physeter macrocephalus. Taxonomy (NCBI): domain Eukaryota; kingdom Metazoa; phylum Chordata; class Mammalia; order Artiodactyla; family Physeteridae; genus Physeter; species Physeter macrocephalus. The sequence goes on from NC_041225.1 coordinate 87,971,098, forward strand.
TTCTTGGATTAATTTTGTAATTTATGATTTTTCTAGAAAATCATTTCAGCAAGGGTTTCTAGTTAATTATAACGGAGTGTTACATAGTATTCTTTATTTTTTTCTATTGCATCTGTGGTTATTTCCATTTCTCATTCCAGATTTTATATGATTATATTTTATTCGTCTCTTGATATGACTAGCTATGGATTTGTTTTGTTAATTGTTTTCATCCAAGGAAACAGCCCTTAGATTTAAGTTTAATTCTATTGCTTTTCATCATTTAATTTATTAATTTCAGTTCTCATCTTTTACTATTTCCCTAGATTTATTTTATTTAATTTTACCTAATGTGCTGAATGCTTACCTGGCTTATTTAAAAACATTTTTAACAGTTTTGTTGAGATATAATTCAAATACCATACAATTTACTCTGAATTTTAATGCACAATTCAGTGGTTTCAGTAAATTAATAGATATGTGCAGCCATCACCACAATCTTAGAACAATTTTTGCGTTACCTCAAAAAGAAACCCTGTATACTTTAGCTATCACCCCTCTAGCTTCCATTCTGCTAAGCAGCCATTAATCTACTTTCTCTCTCTTTAGATTTGCCTATTCTGGGCCTTTAATATAAATGGAATCATATAATATGTGGTGCATGCCGCACAGCTTTCAGGATCTTAGTTCCCCCAGCAGTGATCGAACCCAGGGCCCTGGCAATGAGAGCACCGAGTCCTAACCACAAGACCACCAGCGAATTCCAATATGTGGTTTTATGACTGGACTCTTTCACTTAGCATAATGTTTTTAGGAAACATCCATGTATATAATATCAATTTTTCATTCCTTTTTATGACTTAATAATATTCCATTTTATGGATATACTACATTTTTTTATCCATTCATCAATTGATGGACATTTGGGTTGTTTTCTGCCTGTTGTCTATCTCAAAATGTTTGAAAATTCTCTTTGTGATTTCTTTTTTTGACCCGTTGGTTATTTAGGAGTCTGTTGCTTAATTTCCACGTATTCGTGAATTTCCTCAATTTCCTTCTGTTATTAATTTCTAATTTCATTCCATTTTGCTTGGAGAATATACTTTCCATGATTTCAATTATTTAAAAAATTTGAGGCTTCTGTTTATAACTGAGTCACTGTGCTGTACAGCAGAAATTAACACAACATTGTAAATCACATATACTTCAATAAAATAAAATTTTTTTAAAAAATTTGAGGCTTGGGCTTCCCTGGTGGTGCAGTGGTTGCGCGTCCGCCTGCCGATGCAGGGGAACTGGGTTCGCTCCCTGGTCTGGGAGGATCCCACGTGCCGCGGAGCGGCTGGGCCCGTGAGCCATGCATGGCCACTGGGCCTGCGCGTCCGGAGCCTGTGCTCCGCAACGGGAGAGGCCACGGCAGATGGAGGCCCGCATACCACAAAAAAAAAAAAAAAATTTGAGGCTTGTTTTATGGCCTAACATATGGTCTGTACTGGAGTTGTTCCATGTATGCTGAGAAGGTGTATTCCGCTACCCAAGATGGAGTGTTCTATAATATCCATAGACATAGTTTGTTTATAGAGTATTCACATCTTTTTTTTAGCATCTTTATTGGAGTATAACTGTTTTACAATGGTGTGTTAGTTTCTGCTTTACAACAAAGTGAATCAGTTATACATATACATATGTTCCCAT
>NC_041225.1:87973603-87974057 GCF_002837175.3 Physeter macrocephalus
TTTTTTTTTGTGGTATGCGGGCCTCCCTCTGTTGTGGCCTCTCCCGTTGCAGAGCACAGGCTCCGGACACGCAGGCTCAGGGGCCATGGCTCACGGGCCCAGCCGCTCCGCGGCATGTGGGATCCTCCCAGACCGGGGCGCGAACCCGGTTCCCCTGCATCGGCAGGCGGACGCGCAACCACTGCACCACCAGGGAAGCCCTAGAGTTTTTGATGATGGTCATTCTGACAGGTGTGAGATGTTATCTCATTGTAGTTTTGATTTGCATTTCTCTAATGATTAATGATGTTGAGCATTCTTTCATGTGTTTGTTGGTAATCTGTATATGTTCTTTGGAGAAATATCTATTTAGTTCTGCCCATTTTTGGATTGGGTTGTTTGTCTTTTTATTATTGAGCTGCATGAGTTGCTTATAAATTTTGGATATTAATTCTTTGTCAGTTGCATCATTTGC
>NC_041225.1:87977538-87978015 GCF_002837175.3 Physeter macrocephalus
AAAAAATAAAAAGGGAAGGAAGGAAGGAAGGGAGGAAGGAAGAAAGGAAGGAAGGGAGGAAGAAAGGAAGGAAGAAATGAAGGAAGCAAGAAAGGAAGAGAGGAAGAAAGGGAGGAAGGAAGGGAGGAAGAAAGGGAGGAAAGAGGGAAGAAAGGAAGGAAGAAAGAAAGGAGGAAAGAAAGGAAGAAGACAAAATAAAGTAGGATAAAGTATAGTTATTAAAATTAAAAAATAATTTTTAAGAAGAAAAATAAAAAGAAAAACAGGTCGGTCAGAACCTTAGGACAAATAGTGAAAGTAAAGCTATACAGACAAAATCTCACACAGCAGCACACACATACACACTCACAAAAAGAAAAAAAGGGGAAAATAGTAATATATCTTGCTCCCAAAGTCCACCTCCTCAACTTGGGATATTTCACTGTCTATTCAGGTTTTCCACAGATGCAGGGCACTTCAAATTGATTGTGGAGCTTT
>NC_041225.1:87978177-87999048 GCF_002837175.3 Physeter macrocephalus
AGCAGCAACCCTAGCGTCCCACACCCGTCTCTGGTGTCCACGCCGACAGCCGCGGCTCGCGCCCGTTTCTGGAGCTCCTTTATGCGGTGCGCTTAATCCCCTCTCCTCGCGCCCCAGGAAGCAAAGAGGCAAGAAAAAGTCTCTTGTCTCTTCGGCAGCTCCGCGCCCGTTTCTGGAGCTCCTTTAAGCAGAGCGCTTAAGCCCCTCTCCTCGCGCAGCAGGAAGCAAAGAGGGAAGAAAAGGTCTCTTGCCTCTTTGGCAGCTCCAGACATCTCCCGGACTCCCTCCCAGCTAGCCGTGCTGCACTAACCCCTTCAGGCTGTTTTCACTCTGCCAACCCCAGTCCTCTCCCTGCGATCCCACCGAAGCCTGAGCCTGAGCTCTCAGCCCCCGCCCTCCCCGGCGGGTGAGCAGACTAGCCTCTCGGGCTGGTGAGTGCTGGTCGGCACCGATCCTCTGTGCGGGAATCTCTCTGCTTTGCCCTCCACACCCTGTTGCTGCGCTCTCCTCCGCGGCTCCGAAGCTTCCCGCCTCCGCCACCCACAGTCTCCGCCCGCGAAGGGCCTTCTAGTTTGTGGAAACCTTTCCTCCTTCGCGGCTCCCTCCTACTGGTGCAGGTCCCGTCCCTATTCTTTTGTCTCTGTTTATTCTTTTTTCTTTTGCCCTACCCAAGTACGTGGGGTGTTTCTTGCCTTTTGGGAGGTCCGAGGTCTTCTGCCAGCGTTCAGTGGGTGTTCTATAGGAGCAGTTCCACGTGTAGATGTATTTCTTATGTATCTGTGAGGAAGGAAGGTGATCTCCGCGTCTTACTCTTCCGCCATCTTGTCTAGTGAGCGAGTATTCACATCTTATATTTCCTTGTTGGTCTTGTCACAGGTAGGTATCCTTTTTTTTCATTTTAATTAATAGACTTTTTTGGGAGCAGATTTATGTTTAGCAGAAAGTACAGAATTCTTATGTACCTCTTTTTCCTCCCCTGTTTTCTCTATTATTAACATCTTGTATTAGGGTGGCACGTTTGTTACAATCAGTAAGCCGATATTGATACATTATTAATTAAACTGCATGTTTTTATCAGAGTCCACTTTTTGTACATTCTGTGGGTTTGACAAATGTATAATGACTTATATCCACTATTACAGTATCACACAGAACAGTTTCACTGCCTAAAAACATCCCTGTGCTCTACCTGTTTATCCCGCTCTTTCTTCCTCTGAAACCCTGGCAGCTGCTGATATTTTTACTGTCTCCACAGTTTTGCCTTTTCCAGAAAGTCATATAATTAGAATCATAAAGTATGTAGCCTTTTTATTTTTTTTATTATTTATTTATTTTAAAAATAAATTTATTTATTTTTGACTGTGTTGGGTCTTTGTTGCTGCGCGTGGGCTTTTTCTCTGCTTGCGGTGAGCGGGGGCTACTCCTCATTGTGGTGTGCGAGCTTCTCATTGTGGTGGCTTCTCTTATTGTGGAGCATGGGCTCTAGGTGCGTAGGCTTCAGTAATTGCAGCATGCAGGCTCAGTAGTTGTAGCTCGCGGGCTGTAGAGCGCAGGCTCAGTAGTTGTGGCGCACAGGCTTAGTTGCTCTGTGGCATGTGGGGTCTTCCCAGACCAGGGCTTGAACCTGTGTCCCTGCATTGGCAGGTGGATTCTTAATCACTGTGCCACCAGGGAAGTCTCTATGTAGCCTTTTTAGAATGGCTTCTTTCACTTAGCAATATGCATTTAAGTTTCCTCCATGTGTTTTCATGGTTTGGTAGCTCATTTCTTTTTTTCCAACTTGATTTCTTTTTCTTTTTTTAAAAATTGTGGTAAAATATATATAACATAAAAGTTACCATTTTAACCTTTTAAAAAAATTATTTATTTTGGCCGCGCTGCGTGGCTTGCAGGATCCCAGTTCCTCGACCAGGGGTTGAAGCCATGGCCCCAGTAGTGAAGGCACTGAGTCCTAACCACTGGACCACCAGGGAATTTCTCCATTTTAACCATTTTTATGTGGCATTAAGTACATTCACACTGTTTTGTAATCTTCACTACCATCCATCTCCAAAACATCTTCATCTTTACAAACTGAAACTCGAATATGTCTGCCTTATCTGATTCTGGTTCTGATGCTTGCTCTGTGTCTTCAAACTATTTTTGTTTTTGTCTTGTATGTCTTGTAATTTTTTTTGTTGAAAGCCAGGCATGTACTGAATTAATATGATATGAAAGGAACTGAAGTAAATAGACCTTTAATGTGAAGTTTTATAAGTTTATCTGGTTAGAGTTGATTTTGTGTTTATTGTTTGCTATAGCTGTAGGTGTCAAAGGCTAGAATTTCCTCTGGTGACCTTGTTTTTGTTCCCCCTGTTGTCTTTGGAGTTCTCTAAGAACTTCTTTTTTTTTTTTTAATGGAATTTTAAAATAAATTTATTTATTTTTATTTATTTATTTTTGGCTGTGTTGGGTCTTTGTTGCTGTGTATGGGCTTCCTCCAGTTGCGGCAAGTGGGGGCTGCTCTTTGTTGCGGTGCGCAGGCTTCTTGTTGGGGTGGCTCCAGGCGCGCGGGGTTCATTAGTTGTGGCACACAGACTCAGTAGTTGCGGCTTGCGGACTCCAGAGCGCAGGCTCAGTAGTTGTGGTGCATGGGCTTTGTTGCTCCGCGGCATGTGGGATCTTCCTGGATCAGGGCTTGAACCTGTGTCCCCTGTGTTGGCAGGCGGATTCTTAACCACTGTGCCACCAGGGAAGTCCCTCTAAGGACTTCTTAAGTAAGGTATGAGTTGTGCTGTTCTCTCATTCATATACCATCATTATCAGGAGCCCTGTTGATGTAGTGGTAAGGTATGGGTGGAGGGTAAGTGTTCTATAGTCCTATTATTAGGACTTTCCCTGGCCTGTCATCTTCACTAGGGTTTCTCATTGTTTTCCCCTTAGGTGAGACAGGAAAGCTAGAGGGGGTCTGGAGTTGGGTATTTCCCTTCCCCTACATCACTTAGTCTCTGGTAAAACCCCGGGCTCTGGTAAAATAGTTTCTTTTGAGGGCAGGTCTTGCTAAGAACAGAATGCTCTAGGCTTATTTCAAAATGGCTGCTTTTGCCCTCCCCCTGTCAGAGCAAGAGGAGATTTTTGTCTGATCTTAACTGTGGAACCTGGTACAGTTCCTGGAGGTAAAACTCATAAAGTGTGGGAGCCCCTCTAAGATTGTTTCCCAGGAGTTTTTAAATCTCAGGGTTGTCTACCCTGAGCCTCTAGCAATTTGTCAATTACAATTTAGGCTTTCCTACCCTAGTACAGGTCCCCATGGTGGTGTCTGCTCTGGGATTCTGTTCCATTAAGTTGTGATTCTCTGTATCCGTTTGTCTCTCTAATTTGGGGGACTGTAGTTTGCCCTTCATTTCAGTTCTCTGGTGGATGCAAGAAGAGTTGTTGATTTTCAATTTGTTCAGCTTTTTTTCTTTTTGTGGGGATGGGAGTGATGACTTCCAAACTCCTTGCATTGCTGGACCAGAGCTTTTTTTGTTTTGGTTGTTTTTCAATAGACTATGTTGTTGTTGTTGTTTGTTTTATTTTTTTGCTGCACCCCACAGCTTGTGGGATCTTAGTTCCCCAACCAGGGATCGAACCCGTGCCTTTGGCAGTGAAAGCACAGAATCCTAACCACTGGACCGCCCCGGGGAATTCCCTCAACAGACCATTTTTTGGAGCAGTTTTAGGTTCAAAGAAAAATTGATCAGATAGTACAGAGATTTCCCATCCACCCCCTGCCCCCACACATGCACAGCCTCCTCCACTGTCAATATCCCACATCAGAGTGTAGTGTGTTTGTTACAATGAATCTACATTGACATCCAAAGCCAGAGTTTACATTAGGGCTCACTTTTGGTATTGTACATTCTATGGTTTTTGACAAATGTATAATGGCATGTATCCACCATTATAGTACAATATAGTTTCTCCATGTCTTTTCATGACTTGGTAACTCATTTCTTTTTAGTGCTGAATAATATTACGTTGTCTAGATGTACCACAGTTTATCTTATCCATTCACCTACTAAAGGCTATTTTAGTTGCTTTCAAGTTTTGGCAGTTATGAGTAAAGCTGCTCTAAACATCCATGTGCAGGGTTTTGTGTAGACATATCTTTTCAATCCATTTGGGTCAGTACCAAGGAGTATGATTACTAGATTGTATGCTAATAATATGTTTAGTTTTATAAGAAACTGCCAAATTGTCTTACAAAGTGACTGTACCGTTTTGCTTTCCCACCATCATTCAACAGTGAATGAGAGTTCCTGTTGTTCCATATCCTCAGCAGCATTTGTTGTCAGTGTTTTGGATTTTGGCTGTTCTAATAGGTAGGTAGTAGTGTCTCATTGTTTTACTTTACAGTTCCCTAATGATAAAGGATACTCAGCATCTTTTCATAAGCTTATTCCAGTTGTATATCTTCTTTGGTGGTCTGTTGCCCATTTTCTAACCAAGTTGTTTGTTTTCATATTGTTGAGTTTTAAGAGTTCTTTGTATATTTTGGTTAACAGTCCTTATCAGATATATCTATTAGAAATATCTTCTCCCAATCTGTGGCTTGTCTTCTCATTCTCTTGACATTGTCTTTCACAGAACAAAGGTTTTTAATTTTGATGAGCGCAGCTTATCAGTTATTTCAGGGATTGTGCCTTTCGTGTTGTATCTAAAAAGTGATCACCATAGCCAAGGTGATCTAGGTTTTCTCCTATATTATCTTCTAGGTGTTTTATAATTTTTATAGTTTTGCATTCTACATTTACATCTATGATCCATTGTTTTAAAATTTTTTAAAAATAAATTTATTTATTTATTTTTGGCTGTGTTGGGTCTTTGTTGCTGCGCACGGGCTTTCTCTAGTTGCGGTGAGAGGGGGCTACTCTTCACTGCGGTGTGTGATTTTCTCATTGTGGTGGCTTCTCTCGTTGTGGAGCATGGGCTCTAGGCGTGTGGGCTTCAGTAGTTGTGGCACACGGGCTCAGTAGTTGTGGCTCACGGGCTCTAGAGTGCAGGCTCAGTAGTTGTGGCGCATGGTCTTAGTTACTTAGTTGCTCCGCGGCATGTGGGATCTTCCCAGACCAGGGCTCAAACCTGTGTCCCCTGCATTGGCAGGCAGATTCTTAACCACTGGGCCACCAGGGAAGTCCCTATGATCCATTTTGAGTTAAGTTTTGTGAAAGGGGTAAGATCTGTGTCTAGATTGACTTTTTGCACGTGGATGTCCAGTTATTCCAGCATAATTTGTTGAAAAGACTGTCTTTGCTCCATTACGTTGCCTTTGTTTCTTTGTCAATTATCAGTTGTCTTTTTTTTTTTTTTTTTTTTTTTGCGGTACGCGGGCCTCTCACTGCTGTGGCCTCTCCCGTTGCGGAGCACAGGCTCCGGAAGCACAGGCTCAGCGGCCATGGCTCACCGGCCCAGCCTCTCCGCGGCATGTGGGATCGTCCCGGACCGGGGCACGAACCCGCGTCCCCTGCATCGGCGGGCGGACTCTCAACCACTGCGCCACCAGGGAAGCCCTATCAGTTGTCTTTATGTGGGTCTATTTCTGGACTCTTGTGTTACAGTGATCTGTTTGTCTAGTCTTTCACCAATACCACACTCTTGATTGCTGTAGCTTTATAGTAAGTCTTTAAGTCAAGTAGTATCAGTCCTCCCACTTTGGCTTCTTCAATTTTGTGCTGGCTATGCTGGGTATTTTGACTTTGCATATAAACTTTAGAACCAGTTTGTCAATATCCACAAAATAATTTTCTTGGATTTTGATTGGAATTGTATTGAATCTATACATCAGGTTGGGAGGAACTGACGTTGACAGTATTGAGTCTTTCTAACCATGAACATGGACTATCCATCCATTTAATTAGTTCCTTTTTGATTTTTTTTCGCCAGAGTTTTATAGTTTCCCTCATGTTGAGCTTGTATATATTTGGTTAGATTTATAACTAAGTATTTAATTTTTGGGGTGCTAATGTAGATGGTATTGTGGTGTTTTTTTGTTTTGGGGGGTTTTTTTTGGCCATGCCATGTGGCATGTGGGATCTTAGTTTCCCGACCAGGGATCAAACCTGCACCCCCTGCAGTAGAAGTGTGGAGTCTTAACCACTGGACCACCAGGGAAGCCCCAATGGTATTGTGTTTTTAATTTCAAATTCCAGTTGTTCATTGCTGGTATATAGGAAAGCCATTGACATTTGCTCTGTTTTTTTTTTTTTTTTTTTAAATATTCAAGAATCATCCACAGAATCTCTATCCATCCACTGCTTTTGGAACCTGGAGTATTGAGGTCTAATTATTGTTGGATTGTCTCTTTTTTCCTTCAGTTCTGTTAGTTTTTTTTTTCTTTTAATAACCGTATTTATTTATTTATTTTTGGCTGTGTTGGGTCTTTGTTGCTGCGTGCGTGCTTTTTCCCTAGTTGTGGGAGCGGGGGCCACTCTTCGCTGCGGTGCCCGGGCTTCTCATTGCGATGGCCTCTCCCTTTGTGGAACATGGGCTCTGGGCGCGCTGGCTTCAGCAGTTGCGGCACATCGGCTCAGTAGCTGTGGCTTGTGGGCTCTAGAACGCAGGCTCAGTAGTTGTGGCGCATGGACTTAGTTGCTCCGTGGCATGTGGGATCTTCCGGAGCAGGGCTCAAACCCATGTCCCCTGAATTGGCAGGTGGATTCTTAATCACTGCACCACCAGGGCAGTTCCCAGTTCTGTTAGTTTTTACTTAAGGTGTTTTGGAGCTCTGATGCTAGGTGCATATATATTTTTAACTATTAGGTATTCTTGGTGTATTGACCCTTTTATCATTCTGAAATGTCCCTTAGGCACTTCCCTTAGTATTTCTTGTAAAAGAAATAAAGAAATTTTCTGTTTTGGTTTATTTGGGGATTGAAAAATTTTTTTTAAATTTTATGTGATAAAATACACATAACATCTTAACCATGTTAACCATTTTAAAGTGTACAGTTCAGTAATGTTAAATATGTTAGCATTGTTGTGCAACCAATATCCTGAACTCTTAAACTGAAACTCTGCACCTGTAAACAACCAACTCCACATTCCCTCTCACCCCAGCCCCTAGTAACAACCATTCTACTTTGTGTTTCTGTGAATTTGATTACTCTGGATACCTCATTTAAGAGGAATCATACAGTATTTGTCTTTTGTGACTGGCTTATTCCACTTAGCTTAATGTCCTCAAGGTTCATGCATGTTGTAACATGTGACCAGATTAACTTCCTTTTAAGGCTGAATAATCTCTTGTACTTTTGTATCACATTTTGTTTATCCCTTTATCAGTTAATAAGACACTTGGATTGTTTCTGCCTATTGGCTATTGTGAGTAGCGCTGCTGTGAACATGGGTTTGTAAATATCTTTGAGACAGTGCCTTCAGTTCTTTTGGATATATACTCAGAAGTGGGATTGCCAGATCATGTGGTAGTTCTATTTTTAGTTTTCTGAGGAACCTCCCTCCTGTTTTCCACAGTGGTTGTACCATTTTATATTCCCACCAACAGGACACAAGGGTCCCAGTTTCTCCACATCTTCGCCGACATTTGTTATTTTCTCTCTCTCTTTTTTTTTTTTTTTATAACAGCCATCCTGATGAGTGTGAGGTGATGTCTCATTGTAGGTTTTTAAAAATTGTTTTTACAGTAGGTCCTTGTTGGTTATCTATTTTATTTTATTAATTGATTATTAAAATATTTATTTATTTATTTGGCTGCACTGGGTCTTAGTTGCGGCACGTGGGATCTTTTAGTTGTGGCTTGCGAACTCTTAGTTGCGGCATGTGGGATGTAGTTCCCTGACCAGGGATCGAACCTGGGCCCCCTGCATTGGGAACACAGAGTCTTAACCACTGGACCACCAGGGAAGTCCCTCATTGTAGTTCTGATTTGCATTTTTCTAATGATTAGTGATGTTGAGCATCTTTTCATGTGCTTATTGGCCATTTGTATATGTTTGGAGAAATGGCTATGCAGGTTCTTTGCCCATTTGATAATTGGTTAATTGGGTGTTTTGTTTTGTTTTTGAGTTTGAGTTCTTTATATATTACGGATATTAATCCCATATCAGATATGTGATTTGCAAATATTTTCTGCCATTCTGTGGGTTGCCTCTTTACTCTTTTTTTTTTTTAAATTGGGGGGTAAGTGCTTTACAATGTTGTGTTAGTTTCTGCTGTACAGTGAAGTGAATCAGCTATATGTATACATATATCCCCTCTTTTTTGGATTTTCTTCCCAGTTAGGTCACCACAGAGAATTGAGTAGAGTTCCTTGTGCTATACAGCAGGTTTCCTTTTTACTCTGTTGATGGTGTCTTCTGATATACAGAATTTTAAAATTTTCATGAAGTCCAGTTTGTCTGTTGTTTCTTTTGTTGCTTGTGCCTTTGGTATCATATCCAGGAAATCATTGCCAAATCTACTGTTGTGCAACTTTTGCTCTGAGTTTTCTTCTAAGAGTTTTATAGTTTTTAGTCTTAAGATTTAAGTCTTTGATCCATTTAGAGTTGAGTTTTGTGTGTGTTGCTAGGTGAGAGTGTAACTTCATTCTTTTGCATGTGGATATCCAGTTTTTTGAGCAACATTTGTTGAAAAGACTATCCTTTTCCCATTGAATTGTCTTGATACCTTTGCTGAAAATCATTTGACCATGTATGTGAGAGTTTATTCCTGGGGGCTCTTTGCTCTAGCTGGGACTTCCAATAATGTGTTGGATAGAAGTGGCAAGAGTGGGCATTCTTGCCTTGTTTCTGGTCTTAGAGGAAAAGCTTTCAGTTTTACACTGTTGAGTGTGGTGTGAGTTAGTTGTGGGCCCTCATAAATGGCCTTTATTATATTGATTAGTTTCTTCCCATTCCTGATTTGTTGAGTGCTTTTTCATGAAAGGGTGTTGAGTATTGTCAGCTGCTTTTTCTGTATCAGTCAAGATAATCGTGTGGTTTTGTCCTTCGTTCTGTTAATGTGAAGTATTATATTGGTTGATTTTTATGTGTTGAATCATCCTTACATTCCATGGTTAATTCCCACTTGATTGTGGTGTATACATCTTTTAATGTGTTGTGAATTCTGTGTGCTAGTATTTTTTGAGGATGATTGAAGCCATCTGGTCCTTGGCTTTTCTGTGTTGGCAGGTTTTTGATTGCTGATTGAATCTCCTTGCTAGTTATATATTTGTTCAGATTTTCTATTTTTTCATGATTCAGTCTTGGTAGGTTGTGTCTTTCTAGGGATTTATGTATGTCTTCTTGGCTATCCAATTTTTTGGTATACAATTCTTCATAGTATTTATTCCCTTATAATCCTGTTTCTGTGGCATTGGTAGTAATATTCCCTCTTTCATTTCTGATTTTATTATTTGAGTCTTCTTTTTTTCCTTAGTCAGTCTGGCTAAGTGGTTGTCAATTTTGTTGATCTTCTGAAAAAAACACTTTTAGTTTCATGATTTTTTTTTCCTGTTGACTATTTCATTTATCTGTGCTCTAATCTTTATTATTTCCTTCCTTCTGCCTGCTTTAGGTTTAGTTCTTCTTTTAGTTCCTTGAGGTACAAGTTAGATTGTTTACTTGAGATCTTGCCTTTTTAAAATATATGCATTTATGGCTATAAACTTCCTTCTTAGTACTTCTTTTTCTGCGTCCATAAGTTTTTTGGCATTTTGTGTTTTCATTTGTGTCCAGGTATTTTCTAATATCCTTTGTGACTTCTTGTTTGACCCATTGGTTTTGTAAGAGTGTACTGTTTAATTTCCACATATTGTAAAATTTCCAGTTTTTCTTGTGCTATTTGTTTCTAGTTTCATTCCATTGTGATTGGAAAAGATACTGTGTATTATGATTTCAGTCTTCTTGAATTTATTAAGACTTGCTTTGTGGCTAGACACGTGTTCTATCCTGAAGAATGTTGCATGTGTACTTGAGAAAATGTGTTCTGCTGTTGTTGGGTGGAGTGTTCTGTATATATATCTGTTAAGTCTGATTGGGCTATAGTATTGTTCAATTTCTGTATTTCCTTATTCTTCTGTATGGTTGTTCTGTTCATTATTGAAAGTGGGTGTTGAAGCCTCTTAATATTATTATGTTGTTGTGTATTTCTCCCTTCAATTCTTTCAACATCTGCCTCATTAATTTAGGAGCTCTGAGGTTTGGTGCGTAAATACTTGTAAATCTTCTTGGTGAATTGACCTGTTTTTTTTTTTTAATAAAATTTATTTATTTATTTGTTTATTTATGGCTGCATTGGGTCTTCGCTGCTTTGTGTGGGTTTTCTCTAGTAGAGGGCTTCTCATTGCAGTTGCTTCTGTTGTTGCAGAACATGGGCTCTAGGCGCGTGGACTTCAGTAGTTGTGGTACGCGGGCTTCAGTAGTTGTGGCTCATAGGCTCTAGAGCTCAGGCTCAGTAGTTGTGGCCCATGGGCTTAGTTGCTCTGCGGCATGTGGGATCTTCCCGGACCCGGGCTCGAACCTGTGTCCCCTGCATTGGCAGGCAGATTCTTAACCACTGCGTCACCGGGGAAGCCCTGAATTGACCCTTTTATCATTATATGATGTACTTCTTTGTCTCTTGTAACTGTTTTTGACTTAAAGTCTATTTTGTCTGAAATTAATATAGCCACTCCTGTGTTCTTTTGGTTACTATTTGCATGAAATCTCTTTTTCCATCCTTTTACTTGGAATCAATATGTATCCTTACATCTAAAACGTTTCTTTGATAGACAACATGTAGTTGGAAGACCACTAAAGACCACTAATTTTTTAAAAATATTTATTTATTTATTTTGGCTTCACTGGGTCTTAGTTGTGGCACAAAGGATTTTCGTTGTGGCACGTGGGATCTTTAGTTGTGGCATGCATGGGGGATCTATATCCCCGACCAGGTATCGAACCCGGGCCCCCTGCATTGGGAGTGCAGAGTCTTAGCCACTGGGCCACCAGGGAAGACCCAGTCTGCTAACTTTTAATTTTAAAAAATGACTCAGGTAAAGATTCTGAAAGTGTTTATTTATAAAAAAGACATTTAATCTCAGATCAGAGAGTTGCTGATGACACCTGCTTAGTTTTGAAGCATTCATCTTAAGAATTCTCTTTCAAGTATTTGGGTTATACCACTATCCAGAGGCAACTGGGAAAACTGATCAAACATATGGGAATTATTAGAAATTAATTTCCTTAATGAAGTCTATAAACCATCAAGTAGGTAATAAAAGTAAGTTCGGGGCTTCCCTGGTGGCGCAGTGGTTGAGAGTCCGCCTGCTGATGCAGGGGACATGGGTTCGTGCCCCGGTCCAGGAAGATCCCACATGCCGCAGAGCGGCTAGGCCTGTGAGCCATGACCGCTGAGCCTGTGCGTCTGGAGCCTGTGCTCCTCAACGGGAGAGGCCACAACAGTGAGAGGCCCGCGTACTGCAAAAAAAAAAATGTATTTTTTAATAAGAACTTTTAATATTTAATTTTAACTTTTGGAGTTTTTTTTTAGCTGATAAAATGAGAGTGTTCTTTTTTCTCACACGTTGGGTTAGTTGTCAAAGTGCTGGTTTCTTAATGTTGTATCATTAGTGTTCTACAATTATCCCAATGAATCAAACTCTTTTCGTAAGCTAATGTGAATCATCTATTTTCAAAGGCAGCACCCTGTGCTCTGCACCCAGTATTATTTAGTTGCAGTGAATAGCCATTTTGAACATTCATTTTGGCATTCTTTCCTGGAGGGCTCAAAGAAGACTAACTGTGCCAAAACATTGGCTGTATTGTTATTTATTTAGGGATTTCAAATTGCCAAAATGAATTTGCAAAATGCCTTTCTTTGCTTTTTATTCTTCATCCCTTAAAAAATGCCATTGAAGCAAGGTGGGTGTGCCCCATGGTGTTCTACCTTTTGAAAAACATCTCTTGGAAGGGTTGATACCATAGAAATCTCTTCAGTAATTGAATAGATTTTAAGTTAAGCTTACCTTCCTATGGTCAAAAGCACATTGTTGTAAGCGCTCTGTAAAAATGTTTTGTTAGTGTAGTAACTTTTAATTCTGGGGGAAAAAAATCTTATGACCTTGGGTTTCCTTCAGAGGCTGTTTCACATTTGTGGTTGTGTTAGTATTCATCTTTTCTTGACTCATAACTGCCTGATTTACTTTTAATAACCTCTTCTTTTTTTAATGGACATTGTGTCTTTTTAAAAAGTCTCTTTGGGCTTCCCTGGTGGCGCAGTGGTCGAGAGTCCGCCTGCCGATGCAGGGGACACAGGTTCGTGCCCCGGTCTGGGAGGATCCCGCATGCCGCGGAGCAGCTGGGCCCGTGAGCCATGGGCGCTGATCCTGAGTCCGGAGCCTGTGCTCCGCAACGGGAGGGGCCACAACAGTGAGAGGCCTGTGTACTGCAAAAAAAAAAAAAAAAAGTCTCTTTAAGGGTCTGAAAAATTCTCATTTTCTCTTTAAAATTCTCATTTTAAAGTCTTTTGAAAGTATAGTTTGTAATCTCATTTTTAGCAGGAGTGTTATTTGGTTTTGTCTTTTGGTGCATCCTTCTCTACCTGGTGTTTTCTTGGTTGTCTCTGCCTTGCCCCTTGTGGCTCCTTCTTTATAAGGAAGGTTTATATTGGAAGCTTTGGGTTCTTACTCTCCAGGAATATTGGGGAAAATCTCAGTAACCAGTCCCTGAACCAGCAGGTGACTTGACTGAGGTCACTTTTGTTTGATTACCTCTGATATTTTCATGTGCATTGCTTCAGCCTTGGGCAGTAGTCACAACTTTTATTGCCTTCTTTCACAGATGGGAGAGCCCTGCTTCAACTCCTGATTTCACAAAATGAACCTAACTTTGTCCCCACTTTCCATGCTATAAGATGATTTTAGTTTCTATTATTAGAGTTAATTTCTTAGGTGTCTCAAATAGTAAGATTGTAAAATAGGTAACTTGCCTGTTTCTGCTTGCTTCTTTTTTTTTTTTTTTGCGGTACGCGGGCCTCTCACTGCCGTGGCCTCTCCTGTTGCGGAGCACAGGCTCCGGACGCGCAGGCTCAGCGGCCATGGCTCATGGGCCCAGCCGCTCCGCGGCATGTGGGATCCTCCCAGACCGGGGCACGAACCCTTGTCCCCTGCATCGGCAGGCGGACTCACAACCACTGCGCCACCAGGGAAGCCCTCTGCTTGCTTCTTTTACTGCTACAAATATAAGAGGTTAAAGAACTGCTGTGGTTTGTTGGAATATGTTGAGTCCTTACTGGGTAACCTTAAATCCCTGTTTCCTTATTTTTAAGTGAAGATAATTTGGACAGTGGTTGTGAAGCCCCAATGTTACTATATTTGTGAAAGTGCTTTATAAACAGAGAAACATAATCTAAATGTTAGACTTTATTATTGTTTAGTCAGAAGGATTGTGTTATTATTCTATTTAAATCTTTTGATTTTCAGGTTGTTCCATTGACCTGTCATGTATGGCAATAGCCATTATATCAAAACAATAGTGGAACACAGATTTCTGATACTAATGTGGTCTCTTTGGAAAAAACAGCTCAGTGGGGTTCTGGGGATGATCAGGTATGTCTTGTATAACTGGCAAACTATCTTTTGGTAAGCAGCATGAGAAATTGTGATTTAGCTATGAAGAATGGAAAGAGGTGAATTACTTTAATATTCCATTTTTCTAATAGGTCTTTGGCAGCCTTAATTGTGTAGAACAGCAGTTTACTTTTTGTTTTGGTCTCAGGACTCCTTCACATTCTTCAAAAGTATTTTAAAGAGCTTTTGTTTATAAGGGTTATCTGTATCAATATTTAGCTTGCAAAAAAATTAAAACATTAAAAAAATATTTATTGGGCTTCCCTGGTGGTGCAGTGGTTGGGAGTCTGCCTACCCATGCGGGGGGATCCTGCGTGCCATGGGGCTGGGCCCGTGAGTCATGGCCGCTAGGCCTACGCGTCCGGAGCCTGTGCTCCGCGGCGGTGAGAGGCCCGCATACCGCAAAGGAAAAAAAAATTATTTAGAAATAACAGACCCATTACATGTTAACATAAAAATATATTTTTAAATGAAAAATGGCTATTTTCCAAAACAAAAAAAAAATTAGTTGGAAGGGTGGCATTGTTTTACAGTTTTGCATATCTCTTTAATGTCAGGCTTACTAGAAGACAGTTGGTGTATTAGGCAGGGTTCTCCAGAAAAATAGAACCAATAGGAAACATATACGTATGTAAATAGGTATATAAAAAAATATATATATGTAAAATAAGGAATTGGTTCATGTGATTATGGAGGCTGAGAATTCCCAAGATCTGTAACTTGGGGATCCAGGAGAGGTGATAGTATAGTTCCAGTCTGAATCTGAAGGCCCGAGAACCAGGAGCTGACTGATGGCGTATGTTCTAGCCCAAGCCTAGAGGTCCGAGGACCAGGTGAGCTGATGGTGTAAGTTCCACTCCAGGTCCAAGTCCGAAGCAGAAGACTGATGTCCCAGCTTGAAGGCCATCAGGCAGAGAGGGAATTATCTTTTGCTCAGCCTTTTGTTCTATTCAGGCCTTTAATGGATTGGATGAGGCCTCCTCACCTTAAGAAGGGCAGTCTCCCTTACCTAGTGTGTGGATCAGATGTTAATCTCATCCAGACACACCCTCACAGACACACCCAGATGTTTAACCAAATATCTGGGCACCCTGTGGCACAGCCAAGTTGACACATAAAGTTAACCATCCTAACTGAATTCTCAGATCTGCTTCTGCATTTAGTCCATTGGGATATATTGTTTTGGTTGAATTATGTGAAGGAAATCTGACCTTTCATAGATATGTAGTTAGAAAATGGAGGCCCACTTAACTTCCCTGAAAGGGTGTCAGTGACCCCCAGGGATCTTTGGACCACACTTTGGGAACCACTGATCTAGAACATAGTAATAAACTTAGAAGAAATGGAAAAAATTGTGAGCAGATAAGATAAAGCCTCATATATGTTTGTTGGAGAAAAAGATGCATCCTTACTCATAATGATTAAATATTTAATGTTGATTATCTAATAACTTGGGTATCAGATTTCTTCTAGTACCTTCAATTTTCCCTAAATTGCATTTATTATCCATTAAATGCAAGGTATGGAGGAAGGAGATTTACTGTCGCCAACTGAAAAGGGTTAAGAGAAACCCTGACCAGAAAAAGCACGGTACTCTGTGATCATTAAGTGGAAGGGGGATTGTTATGGGTTGAATTGTGTCTCCCAAAATGATGTGTTCAAATCCCAATCTGCAGTACCTCAGAATGTGACCTTATTTGGAAATATAGTGATGGCAGATAGAACTATTTAAGTTAAGAAGAGATCATACTGGATTTAGGGTGGGCCCTTAATCCAGTATGACTGGTGTCCTTGTAAGAGAGAGACACACACAGGAAGAGGTCTGCCATGTGAAGACAGAGGCAGAGATGGAGTTATGCTGCCGTAGCCATTAAATGCCTGGGGCTGCAAGAAGGAGGAAGAGGTAAGAAGGATCCTCCCCTAGAGGCTTTGGATGGAGCATGGCCCTGCCAACACCTTGATTTCAGACTTCTAGGCTCCAGAACTGTGAGAGAATAAATTTCTGTTGTTTGAAGCCCTCCACTTTGTGTAAGTTCCTTATGGCAGCTTTAGGAAACGAATACAGAGGTATATTCCTAAATAGTTGAATGTTCTCTGAGGGCATGTTTACGGTAGAGCACAGTCCAAAAATGGATATCTTCCCTTTTTTTGGTCCTTGTTTTATAAAATATAAACCATGGATAGATCCTGTAGCTCTTCATTTCTGCCTTTATGCCTGGGTTCCTCAGAAGAACTGGAGGATTCTACCACTTCCTAATTCTCTCCCCTCTTTTCTCCTCCTGGTTATTCTGCTCATTCATCCTTGTTGCTGTCATCCAAGTTAACTTTTGTTTATTCATTGAAAACTATAGCTCTTGCTACACTGTCTTCTTTTAGTTTCTTTCACTTCAGCTTACATTACCCATCCAGTGTCTGAAACTCTTGGATCTTTGATCTAATGTGCAGAGATATTTTTCCTCCACTCCTCCCACCCTTCTCCTATCCCTGCTTACCCCGTGGTCACAGTCTAGACCTTATCAGCTCCAGCAACTTGAGTACAAATGTCTCATCCTTTCTTCCCTCCAGCTACTGCCCCATTTAATATTTCTGCTTCCTGTTAAGTGAAATTTTCAAGACTTTTGGGTCTCTATTTTCTGATATCTTATCCTCATTTTTTAAAAAGTCAAGTTTATTGAGGTATAATTTAAATACAGCAAAATTAACTCTTTTAGGTGTACAGTTCGATGAGCTTTGACAAATACATACACTTATATAACTGCTACATATTTGATTGCCATCATCCCAAAACGTTTCCTTGTGCCCCCTTCGTAGTCAGTCGTCTCCCGCATGCTTAGTCCCTGGCAACCGCTAATCTCATTTCTGTCTCTATAGTTTTGCCTTTCAGAATTGTAGTGTGTAGATTTTTAAAAAATTAATTAATTTATTTATTTTTGGCTGCATTGGATCTTTGTTGCTGCACGCGGGCTTTCTGTAGTTGCTGCAAGTGGGGGCTACTCTTCTATGCGGTGTGCGGGCTTCTCCTTGCGGCGGCTTCTCGTGTTGCGGAGCACGGGCTCTAGTCGTGTTGGCTTCAGTAGTTGTGGCACGCGGGCTCAGTTGTGGCACGTGGGCTCAGTAGTTGTGGCTCACGGGCTGTAGAGCGCAGGCTCGGTAGTTGTGGCACGTGGGCTTTGTTTCTCTGTGACATGTGGGATCTTCCTGGACCAGGGCTCAAACCCGTGCCCGCTACAGTGGCAGGTGGATTCTTAACCACGGTGCCACCAGGGAAGTCCCACGTGTAGATTTTTGAATCTGGCTTCTTTCACTTGGCACGTGCTTTTGAGGTTCATCCATGTTGTTGCATAAATCAGTAGCTCTTTAAAATTTATTTCTGAGTAGTATTCCACTTATGTACAGGTTTTTAGGTAGACAGCTGGTTTCATTTCTCTTGGGTAAATACCTAGGAATGGGATTGCTGGCTGATACGGTAACTGTACGTTTAACATTATAAGAAAGTGCCAAACTGTTTTCCGAAGTGCCTGTACCATTTTGCATTCTCCACAATGTATAGGAGCTCTAGTTGCTTTGCATCCTTGCCAGCTCTTGGTATTGTCAGGTGTTTTATGTTTTTGTTTTAAAATTTTTAGTCATTCTAGGTATGTTGTGGTGTCTCATTGTGGTTTCAATATGCATTTTCCTAATGATAATGTGCATCTTTTTGTGTGCTTGTTTGCCATCCATGTTTCTTCTTTAGTGGAGGGGTTGGTTTAAATCTCTTCCGCATTTTTTATGGGTGATTTGTTCCATTTGTTGAGTTTTGAGAGTTCTTTATATATTCTAGATGTAAGTCCTTTATGTGTTTTGCAAATATTTTCTCCCAGTCTATGATTTTTCTTTGAATTGTCCTATTTGTTTTTCGAAGAGTAGAAGTTTTAATTTTGATGCGGTTGAAGTTGGCTTAGTGATTTTTTTTCTTTTATGGTTTTTACTTCTTATGTCTAACCTGGTAAATTTTGACCTAATCCTAGATCACAAAGACTTTCTCCTGTATTTTTTTCTAGAACAGGTTTTCTCAGCTTTGGTGCTTTTGATATTTTTGATATTTGAGCTAGATAATTCTTTATTTTACAGGACTGTCCTGTGTATTGTAAGATGTTTAGCAGCATCCTTGGCCTCTTCCCACTAGATATCAGTAATACTGCCCCATGTTGGTAAACGTCAGAAATGTCTCCAAACATTGCCAAATGTATCATGGTTGAGGGAAGAAGAGGGTGTCAAAATCTTGCCCAGTTGAGAACGAGTTTTTGACGTTTTATAGTTTTAAGTTTATCTAAATCTGTTTTGAGTTTTTTTTTTTTTTACGGTACACGGGCCTCTCACTGTTGTGGCCTCTCCCGTTGTGGAGCAAAGGCTCCAGACGCACAGGCTCAGTGGCCGTGGCTTACGGGCCCAGCCGTTCCGCGGCATGTGGGATCTTCCCAGATAGGGGCACGAACCCGTGTCCCCTGCATTGGCAGGCGGGCTCTCAACTACTGTGCCACCAGGGAAGCCCTTGAGTTGGTTTTTGATTATGGTGTAAGGTAGGGGTCCAGCTTCATTTTATTACATACGAATATCTAATTGTTATTCCAACACCATTTGCTGAAAATACTCCCTTTTCCCTTGGCATCTTTGTGTGGGTCTATTTCTGGACTCTCTATTCCATTGATTTATATCTTTATCATGATGCTAATACTGTGCTCTTAATTACTGTACTGTCTTGAAATCAGATAGTGTGAGTTCTCCTACTTTGTTTTTCTTTTTAAAAATGGTTTTGTTTATGTTAGAATCTTTGAATTTCCATGTAAATTTTATAATCAGTTTGTCAATTTCTATTTAAAACATCTGTTGGAATTTTGATTAAAATTGCCTTGAGTCTATAAATCAATTTGAAGGGAATTGACATCTTAACAATATTGAGTTCTCTAATCCATAGACACAACAGTTCTTACAGTTTTATTTAGATCGCTAATTTCTTCATCAGTGTTTTGTTGCCTTCAGTGTACGAAACTTAATACATGTTTGTATTAGACTTACAGAAGTGTTAAAAAATTTCAATTCCTACTGTTCATCACAATTATATAAGAATATAATTGACTTTCTATATTGACCTTGTATCCTATGACCTTGCTAATCTCATTTACTATTTCTACTATAGTTCTTTTGTAGATTCTTTAGGACTTTTTGATGTATAGACAGTCATATCCATTGTACTTTTTTTTGCTTTTTCCTTTTTGATATATATGCCTTATCTACTGGCTAGGATCTACTTATTCTTCTACTTGATCTTCTTGTGTTCTAACATCACTTCTGTGAAAGCAAGTGTCACCAACAAATTTGTGTAGCTGAATACAGTAAGCACTTTTCTGTCCTCATCTTAGATGCAATAAATAGCATTTCATATTCTTAACCAATGCTTAACTTCTTGAAATTATTTCCTTTCTTGGCTTCTCCTGGTTTTCTTTCTACTCTGCTGGCTATTCTTTCTCAGTTTCCTTTGCTGCTTTATCGTCCCCTGTTAAACCTTAAAATCAGAGGTTGCAAGCTGTGGACCTGCATATGGCTCAAATGTGGTTTGCAGAAAAAAAAGTTGGGGGGCACAGTGTTTTAAAAATTTTTAAACAGAATACTTTAAAGTGTGCATGCAGTGCATAGTTGGCCACAGGTCCCATTACTCTGTAATATCAGGCAGGTTTACTCATGTCTTTTACCTCCCTGTACCTATACACATTTGAGTTTTTAACTTCTGCTTGAAATGTTGGAATGTTTTGGTTCTCATCTAGATCGAGGGCTTTAAATATGCCTGTGTACTTAAAAATCCCAAGTTTGTATCTCCAACCTTTACTTCACCCTCAAAATTTGTTTGTATTTATTCTGTTGTTTGTCATCCCTCTTCACATCTGTCTACAAATATTTAGAGATTTGAGGCCCTTTTTATATTGGTTAAAAAGGTATAACACTCAGAATCATAGCAACAAAATAAGCAGAAAGAAAAGAATGGTCAACAGGTTTTTTAAAATTTTATTTTATGAAGGGAAATTATAAGAGCATGTTTACATGGAGAGAGGAATGATTCAGTAGAAAGGGAAAATGCATGAAGGAAAATGGGGGAATCACATATAGGAAAGAAATCATTGAAAAAAAATGGAATGAGATGGGAAGGTCTTTGATAGTAAGACTTTTTTTAAATCACAAGATGAAAATCTGGGGTAGGTAATGGGGTTGTAGATCTTGTGCTAGGAAGATAAGGAAGGTCCATCTCCTGTTCTTCACTTACTAAAGTAGGAAATGAGGTCATCAGTTGAAAAATGAGGAAGGAGGGTTCAGTAGTTCTGAGGAGAGAAAGTATAAAGTAATCATTTTAGCCAATCAACTTACCCAGAAAATAGAGTAGAATTTCCAGGCAGGGCTGAGTGCCCTTGAGGTTTAATGTCATCAGTCTAAAGGAAAACCAGTGTAGGTGTGTGCTTTCTTCAGCAGTGTGCTGCTCCTTGGATTAAGACAAGCAGAAGGTTCAACCAGAGCTGAGCTTTGCCAGGCAAATAGGATAGTGGGGGAAAAGGGTAAGAAAGAAGAGATGTTTGCAAGGTAGTGATTATAAGGATGATTATGAACGCTCAGAGTGGTAAAGAGGGAAATACAGGTAAGAAAGGAATTATGAAAAGTGTAAATGTGACAGGATAGTTGTCTTCATAAGGTTACAAAATTATTGCAGTTGAGGAGCTAGAGTTAAGTAAGTGATCTGTGGAGGTCAAAGGCTGGGCAGGAGAACACATGGATACGTCTCTCATCAGTAGTGAGGAATAAACTATGGGATGAGGCTCAAACCCTGGTCAAAGGGGCTAAGAGATGAGTTGGGGACCCGAGATTTTGCTGTAGTGAGAGTCACAAGATGACTGGAATTCCCTTGCTTTAAAACCCATTCATCTGGTCCACTATCCCCTATTGAATAGAGGGCTCTCAAAAGAAAAAAATTATCATTCTCATATTCCTTTTATTTTCAAGTCTTAAAAATGTAAAAAGCATGTTTCCAGTAGCAATGTTCGATATTAAGGATTTGACTAATTTATCTGACATAGATGGGATTGATATATTTTCGAAGGTCAAAGGTCTATAATCCCATAAGGCATAGATGAGTAGTGTTAATATTTTAGAATATTCATGCCAATATTTTTCTCTGTATCTATTTATATAACTGATATTAGGTAGTGGATAGTTGTGTATCTTTTTTTTTTAACTTACTGTAAGAGCATTTTGTTGGTGAATCTTAAATACTGGAAATAATCCTT